>NC_061117.1:119659859-119707057 GCF_002878395.1 Capsicum annuum
TTAGTATATACAGGACTGTCAGATACAGTCATCCATGTTATTAGTTTCAGTATTAGTTAGGACAGTTATCATTAAACCATGTATTAGCTTACAAGTCATGCTATCACGTATTCATAGTCCCAGTTTCTATATGTGTGTGTTTACACTCTCACGTTCATATTAGTCAGTCATTGTTGTTCATGCATGAAACCCTTTATGTTCAGCCTACCTTCCTCGTATACTCAGTACTCCAGTTATACTGACACATTTGCGCTATGGTGCTTTCTTTTCATGTTACACCATAGGTCCCGAGACACGAGCTCTAGCCCAGCGGTAGTGGTAGCATTCCAGTCACAGAGACACAGTGAGTCCTCATTGATTTGAGGACAATATGATTTGATTCATTTATTTGTTCAGTTTAGTTTTACGGAGTTAGTTAGAGACATGTTCCTTCAACTCCTTATACAGATAGTTCAGAGGCTTTCGAATTTACTTTCAGATTTACGTTCAGATTGAGTTGTTTTGGGTATTTTCACCTACATGATTGTATTCAGTTGAACCTTATGGCCTTATAGTTCCATGTATTCTGCATTATTATATCATGATTTGCAGTATATAGGTACAGATATCAGTCATGGGTTAGCTTGTGGTCCCTCGGGGTCATGAGCACCGTGTAGCATTCCGGTTCAGCAAATCGAGGTGTTACACCACGCTTTAAATAGGCACGTCGAAGTCATATTACAATGTCGCCTAGACCACCAAATTTTGTTATAGGTGTCATTTCAACTGTCACATGAACAATGTGAAAAAGATCAGAATCCTGTTCCATTTTAGCAGGAGCATCCGAGCTAATGTCCCAAGATGGAAACTCTCTTTTCCAGAATCCTATTCCATTTCGACATATTTTGTGTTCATTACACAAACACTAGCAAAATATGCAACTAAAAGTATATACTACAGAAGATACCCAGGTCGATCGACTTGCTGTGATAGTGCCAATTAACAAGTAAATAAGGATATTGGTGTGGTGGGGTGGTTCAGTGCAGCTGAATCATGGGCCAAAAATTAATTGAATATACCTTTATTTTGTAATACCACCTTATTTGGGGCAACTTCCCATAATTGATTGAACACACAAAAATCTGTTTCATTCTGGAAAATAGAAAAAACAAAAAAGTAAAGTATGAAAAAAATACCTACAGTATCCCTATTTTTGAATTTTATTGGAAGTGGTAGAAACACATTTAAATTATCACTCATTGATTTGAGAAACACACCTAAATTATCATCGAAACTAATGAGTAGTAGCTTAGTTTTATTTCTCACACTCCCAATAATTTACGTTTGAAATTAAAAGCAAAAAAGAATAGTTTAGATATGTTTTTCTTACTTCACTAAAAAAAAAAGGTAGTTTTATTTTGAACGTCAAATATGATATTTGAAAATTAGAGTCATGTTTGACCATGAAATAAATTATACTTATTTTTTGAATTTTTGATGATAATTAGAGAAGACAAGCATCCAATACCTCCAAACTACTCAAACTTTACGGGGATCCTACTACCTCTGAACTCAATTTTAGCGTATATTTATCATTCTTTTATATGGATATGGCACCTTTTGTGAAGTTAAACACTTGAGGTGCGTGAAGGACCATCTTGTGCCATGTCAACTAAAAAAGTTGACAAAAATATGCTAAAATTTGGCTAAGCAATAACAGGACCCTCGTGAAGTTGGAGTATGTCATAGCAAATTTGATCATAGTGAGAGGTGGTACTAGATCCTTATCTCATAATTAGAGTGAAACAAGTGAAAACAACATGAGAAAATTGAAGGAAGGGTGTCTTTTAAGTCTTGAATGAAGGATTGGTGACATTGACCAACTTAAAAGGTCAAACATAATTACAAAATATGATTAAGTTAATTATGGACTTGATTAGTATTTTTAAAACTTTCTAATCTTTTTAAAAATACAAATCAACCCAACCCACACCCCTCTTTAATCCAAATTAATCGTCTCTCTCCTCTCTCGATAGTTTCTCTCGACCAACAGTTCTGCAAATTTCTCCTTTCAATCTTGATGACTTCAACCTCTGATGATAAATAATTGGGTTTTGAGTTTCTTTTCGACTTCAATTGTCAATCGACGTGACAGCCTTTCTCTCCGGCCACAACAACTTTGAATTCTTCATCGTTCCTTTTCTTCTTTCACAAGTAAAAAATTATGGTCTTTTTAATTTTGAAGAAAATGAGGAACTTAAGCCAACTTCTCTTATAGTATTAGTTAACAATTTTAATATTTGTTGCTTTAACTTGAAATGCGGTCTGATTAAAATCGTAATTTTTGGTATTTCTTCTCCTTTATTTTTGTAGTGAATTATAATTTTTTGTTGTTTGTTGCATTTTTTGAAGTTTGATTTTTATTGTTTATGTTTATACACACAAAACAACGATGTTGGTATTTTTCGTGTTACGCCCGTTGCTGGGTTGATTTGTTCTTATTCTTGATAAAAATGGTGATATTGTTGTTGTTTTGTTGAATAAAATCATGCTACTATTTTTTTTCTCCAATAGATTATCCATTTGGTGTAACAGATGAACCATCAGATGCAATAGATTTTGCATATGATGCAACAGATTAACCATCTAATGCAATAGAGGAACCATCAGATTAAAAATCTGATGCAGCAGATTAACCATATAATAGATTACTCAGTTATTGCTACAGGTTAGTTAACTGTTCCAATAAATCACTTATATATTACAACAGATGTATGATCTGTTGCACAAACCATTCATTTTTCTCAATAAATGAGTGATATATTTTGTATTATCGCAATAGATTACTCATCCATTGCAATAAGTTAGCTAACTGTTTCAACAGATCACCAATATATTGCAACAGATGTGTAATCTATTACACTGACCATTTATTTGTCTCGACATATGAGTGATATGTTTTGTATTGTTGCAACAGATTACTCATCCATTGTAAGAGGTTAGTTATTTGATACAACAGATAACCTATCAGGTGCAACAGATATGTGATTTATTCCAACTGATATTTTACTATTTTGCATGTTAGATTTACTGTTATCCTTTTTTAACAATGCATTAATCAACTATAATATATTTTTTTATGTTTCTATTAATCTTAGATAATATGACTTCCAAAAGAGCAAAAACTGAATCAAGTCTAAGTAAAGGAACAAGTGAGGCAACTAGGCTACATCAACCACTCTATGAGCTTGCTTTACAAGTGTTATCTCAATCAGGAGCAGAATATGATAAACACGGTGGGAAGGAATATTTTAAAAAAGATGATCCAAATACTAATAGCCCTTCCATTGAAGAGTTGGTCAAAACCTTCAGCATTGATCGTTATCCTATGAGAATGCAGTGCGATGGTGCCACAAATTTAACGGGTGATTTCGTGGTTATGTCATCCATGGGAAAATCTTTATATGCCTTCAAAAAAATACTTTGAGAACAAAAATTGGATGCTTATTTCGGGGACAACTGCTTTGGAAAATATCTTGATTTGCCAGAGGACAACAGTACTCGTTTCCAAATAAAAATGGTATATAAACTTCTCAAGCGTAGGTTTATGTATGTAAACAAAGATAAGATAGATGAGGTGTGGATAAATTATTGTGGCATGTCTGTTTGTTTTGGTTGGAAGGAGTTTGCCATAGTTACTGGACTAAAATGTTATCCTCATTCTCCTTCCCATGTTATTCTTATTCTAAATCAAAAAAAAGTACCCCACATACCCAAAAAAGGCAGAGGCAAGTTGTGTGATCGTGCTGACCTGGTGTACATTGTTGGTTCAAGCTTTAAAAATAAAAAGTTAATAGAAGCGTTGAAAGGTAAAAAATTTCAAAGATGCACAACCAATCATTGTGCTTGGGTTGGTTTGTAAATAATATTCTTTGGGTGAGAGGCGTTAACAACATAAGCATTGATTTAATAAAGCCCTCTGAGGATCTTGGGGCATTTAACAGCTACCCTTGGAGTTATGAAAGCTTCAAAATAACTGTCAAATATTTGTTAACTCCGTTAGCGCCAAGGACAATCAACTTATATGACTTTCCATGGGCTTTCATGGTACATATTTCATTCATTAAACACGAAATTCAGTCCTTAAATACCCCAAAATATACCTTCATTCATCAAAATTACTCAAAAACTCTCCTTAGGGTTTCAAAATAAAAACCCAAGTAACTCAACATTCAACTGTGGGCTTTTTAAACTAATTGCATAGTTGGAATCTCCAGAATGTAGACTTCAAGAAACACCTATCATCTTCGCATATAGAGGTACGTGGGGTTATCCAAAAATCTCATGGACCTTTAAATTTATGTTTTACAATGGGAGTTTTGAAACTACAAATATAATCATGTTTTGAACATTTCTATAATATTGATTTGGTCTTTAGGCCTATTTCCGAAGTGATTTAACATATTATATATGTATATGCATGTGTTTCGAAAAGGTGTTAATTTGAGAGCATGAATTATATGGAATCCCTCTCTTGGTGTGAATTTGTTTTAAATGTTCATCTGATATAAATTGTTTGAAAACATCTTGAAAATCATGACATGAAATTTTTTGAGAATTGATATGATTTTGACTTGAAAACGAGAGGGCTATTTGTGTTGAAACATATTAAATGCAATGGTTGAATGAGAAGAATGATGTGATATTGATGGCTTCCAAGTCGGGTATGATGATAACCTACAGAATATGATATGTGTTTGAATTAGATAAAATTTTAAATACATTAATTTTACATGAGATAGGTGGATGCCCAAAAAAGGCATTTGAGTGTAAGGGCTCATCTTTGGAAATCGTGTTTGTCGACATGGGAATTTGGTACCCTGCTTTGTGATCTTGCGTACTTGACTTTATGTCATTCCCAAGTTGGGACTATGGTTAGGAGCCCTGCTTTATGAGCTTATACACTACCATTGGGTCAAGACACTCTGCCGTGTTATCTTGTGTGTCTTCTCCTTACTTATACTCTAATATCAGCGGCAATCAAGGTTTGACAGTTGGTGTAAATGTGATATGTAGGGTATTCCACCTAGCTCAGCTATATTACATTGTTGTTGAAAACAATTACATTACGCCCATGTGTTTTCAAATGATTTGATATGAAACTGCTTTAAAATTTCTCTCAACTATGTTTTGTAAAAATATTATGTTTTGTTTTGATATCTCTATGTACCAATACTTTGTATTGACCCCCTTCCCTCCCAGGTTCGGAGGCACAGTCTAGGGGTCCAGAAAATTAGTAGATTCCTTAGACAGATTTGTAGAATCACTTGGTGAGCCTTCTATATTTCGGAAGGTCTGATATCTGGCAGTTTCATTTATCATTTATTAGTTTTGGGTCTGTTGAGGGCCTTGTCCCAATTTTCAGATAGATATTTGTTTTAGTCATGTAGTAGAGATTTCGCAGACGTTATAGAGATGTTGTGTTGAGATTGTGGGACATTATTCCCTGTTATTGATTTCATATAATTCTTGACCATGTTTCCATAATATTATTTATCTTCCATATTTCTTTTATCATGAGTTATGTGTATGATTATCAGACAAATAGGGGTGTTTCGGGCCTTCATGGTTCGAAATGCTCGTCGCGGTCAGTGCCCTGATTCGGGTCGTGACAATCGTTTATTTTTTTTTACTCAATAATGGTTTTGATTTATTGGCATTATTTTATAGGCTTGGGCGTTTGAAGTCATTGCTTATTTGAGACAATAAGTGAACTACTAGGAAGAAGTTTCTTGTCCAAAAATCTTAAGATAGTTATTGGCTAAAACTAATAAAAATGTAAAATTTCTTGATCTTTTCAATCCCCCAAAGGATGCAGTAAGTACAATTATAATTAAGTTTTTGATTTAGTTAATGATTTTTTTGAATGATCTAATCATCATTCTAATATATATAATGATTTATGTTAGATTGTGCATTCGTCGTTTGTTCCGACCAATTGAGGAGTTGAAGATGCAATTTTTTTTTACTTTATTATCTGTGCAAACTTTATCAGACCCTAAGGTTTTTGACAGAATAAAAATAAAATTATTTGGAGCAACAACCATTACAAGAAAAATAATTTTAAAGGGTGGGCTTGTTGTTGTTGATGGTCTTAGTGATGATGGAGCTGTTGGTGGTGGTAGTAGTACTGTTGTTGGTGCTAATGATTTTTTTTTACAGTATTTAAAACAAACCATAATAAGTATGATCATACTGGTTATACAAAATTTGCCTCTCCCAGCGAATGTTCTGCAAGTAAATGTCAAGACTGCAAGGCAAAACATGTTGTAGTGATTAATGCTATTAATGCATTAACTGCTTCTATAAAAGAATTGACATCTAAGAGGGGTGCCATTCCATCAAAGAGGATTTTATATCCATTCACTCCATTAGAGATTAAGGCTAAGAGGAGAAGGAAAGTAATTTTCAAGGCATTATCAAGCATCCAAAAAAGCGAAATTGCAACTCCCTTGTTCGTGTGTTGCACTGAGTAATGTACAATGGCCAAAGAAGAGCAGCACGAGCTGAAGAAGGTGAATATATATATATGTCTCTTCAATTAACAAACAAACACATATCTGTTTCAATAGATAATACATCTGTTGACTAACTTATTGCATCAGATAAAGTATCTGTTGCAACATATGTCTCATCTTTTTTAGCAAATCAAACAGATCTTTGTACCGCTTTTATTTATACAGACAGATGACCAATCTGCTACAAAGTATGGGTCATCTATTGTGACAAATTAAATCAAGACTTCCTACCATTTCAATTTTTCCATGTAGATGAGTCATATGTTGCAATAGATGGTTCATCCGTTAGAAATTATCATACAGGTTATCCTTATGTAGAAATTTATCCCAAAAGTTGATTCATCTATTGTAATAGAAATATAATCTGTTTGGGCCAATTTAAAATAGGAGGAAGACCTGTTTGATTTGCTAGAACAGATGAGTTATCCTTTTCTATTTTGTTGTATCTTCGTGATTAGCATTAACCAATTCTGGCATTCCAGGTGGATGTAGAAGCTATTGCTAAACAGCATTGACAATATGCTACTCTTTTTATAGAAATACGGAGAACAGAAAGCGCAAAAATCATACATAAGCAAAAATTATAGCACCGGATGAAGAACAACTTATCCATATTGAGTAGATCTTTATAGCTTGAGTCTATCAAAGTAATAACCTCAACACTCCTTGGGAATTCTTGACATCAATACTTAAATTGTTGATGTATTTGTTGAGATTTGTACCCATAATAATTTTTTTACATTTTATTTATTTGTTGATTTATTTCATGTAATTTCTAAAGGCTTCGATTAATTTTATTTTGTCTATGAATTTTAATTTTTCCTTAGATATGAACTTGTTAATTGAAATGGAATACTAGATTCAAATATTGCAATAGATAATATATCTGTTGCAACAGACGAGACATCTATTAGAAAATATCAAACAGATTTAGACACACGTTGCAACAGGTAGGTAATCTATTGGAAATTATAAAATAGGTCTTCCTACTTTTGAAACAGATATACTTAGATAGAAATATCGACATAATGCAATAGATGACCAACCTATTGCAATAGATAAACTATATGTTAGAACAGGTAGAATATCGGTTACAACAGATGGACAATCTATCGTATTATAAAAATTCAACTTTCATTAGACATAAAAAATTGTCGCTACATGTAAAGTGAAGTGACTTGAAATAAAAAAGGTTGAACCTATCAACAGTGTACATTTTAAACATCTAAAATAAAATAGGCATCAAGTAGACAGTGTTCATTTTAAACACGTAAAATAAAATAGGCATCAAATGTGTCAATTTGGCACTTTTTGCCGTGTTGGCTACTGGCGTATAATTCACGAAACCAAGGTTTGTTGAACCCTCATTTTTGTTGACTTAGCATCTGATTTGGCCCCCAACGGTTATTTTTCTCTCATTGTCCTATATATTCATCTTCTTCCAAAAATTTAATCCTAAATTCCCAAATCTTCTTATTCTTCTTCATCTTTTTTCCTCTATCTAAATTCTTCAAATTATTTGTATTTGGTTTTTCTGTATATTTTTTCATTTTTTTTAACTGAGTTTGACAATGTCGAGCTCATCTTCCACTGTTTTTAGTGATAAAGATTTTTTATATTGTAAGTGTGGTCATGAAGCTCTATTGGAGACTTCTTGGACTCAAAAAAATCCAGGTCGTAGGTTTTTTACTTGTAAGATTTCAAAGATAATATTTCTTTTATTTAATTAGTTAATTAATTACTGATTTGTAATTGTGGTCTTATTTTTGTAGAAGTTGGGTGGATGTGATTACTTTGATTGGTATGAATAACGATACCTCTCAGAAGCAAATCGTGTAATTTGAGGTTTGTTGAAGAAAGTCAAGGCTTTTGAAGAGAAACAAAATCGAGCAAGAAGATACTACATTGTTGGCGTTATTGCTACGGTTTGGTGTTGTTGGGCACATGGATATTCAAGCCTAATTGCTAAAAATTTTATGGTGGTGTATTTGTATTTTTTACTAATTTGGTGTTGTTGAGCACATGGTTATTCAGGCGAAATTATTGGAAAATATCAAACATTTTTAGACATATATTACAACATATAGGTCATCTATTAGAAATTATCAAATAAGTCTTCCCACTGTTGCAACAGATATAGAACCTATTGCAATAGATAAACTTTCTGTCCGAACAGATAGAATATATTTTACAACAGATGGAAAATCTGTTGCATGCTTAAAAAATCAACTTTCATTAGACAAAAAAAATTGCCCCTACATGTATGTATGTAATGTAAAGTAAGTATGTAAAGTGAAGTGAATTGAAATAAAAAAATTATTATTTCACAAACTCTTCTATATACACAGGCTCCAAGCGTCCAGTTAGTACCCCATAAGCCCATACCTCTTGCATGTTTGTCATAGCATTGTCGCATAGAAAGGTCGTTGGCTTGGCCATTTCTATCCTGGTCAGCAAACATTCAATGTGTGCAAGAGCATGCGACCCGCACGTGATAGCGATTTTATTTTTTGGGAGGTCCATGTCCTTATTTCAACCTTCAAAATCCTATGGTTGCTTCATCAACACTTCAATCAGCAAATGATCCATCAGTTTACTCTACCTCAATAAGATGGGGAACAACTCTAACAGTGGCTCTATGTAGGTAAAAAAATTGACCTTGTCCAAGGCAAGTAAGTTGCAGTCATAAAACTTGATCTTTCCCTCCTCAATAAGTATCTCAACAGCCTAATAATGTACTCCATCCATGTTCATGACTCCAAGAATCCTCTTAGCCTCGGTCCAGCTCTTGCCGTATGGATTTAGCCTCTCCTCTCTAACATATTTTATTATTTCTTCATCCCATTGGAACCTAGAAAGTAATGAATGAAATCCCTCATCACCGGGAGTTAACGCTAACTTACAGAGCTAATCGTACCTATCCTTGAGATTCCTATAGAAGTCGAGGTCCATTATCTTATTAGCAACATCATAAGCTTCCAGGTATGCTAATTGCCTGCCCCTCATGAGGCAGAGAATTTCTTCAACATACTGTGATATAAGAAGTCAATTTTTAAATAGGTTAGTAATTGTAAAGAAGGAAAACATAGTGAAAGATGCAATGGATGGTCCATCTATTGCAGAAGGTTCTCTAAATCTGTTCACAGATTACGCATCTAACGCAACTTATGCAAGAGATGGGTAATATGTTGTAGCAGAACCATCACTAGTTACACCAGAATACACATATGTTGCAACAGATGACAAGTAGACTAGAAGGCTAGGTTTGGAAAAGTAAACTTACCCTATCCACGTACTGCGTATTCATATCTATCATACTTCTGAAGTCTTGGGCGGAAAAGTACGGATGGGGTTATCTTTTATAACTTGCTTGGACCATCACAGATCCTTCTTCTCTTTGATGCCAAGTTTCGTGTATATGTCCACTTTCTTGAATGTCCCCTGAACTTCAGCGGCTTTTGGAGAGGGAGGAGTTGTAATTTTCTTAGATTTTCAATTAGAGAGTACTTGGCTAATTGTTATTTTCTTCCTCCCAACTGCCATTATAGGAGTGTATGGCTCTCTCATCTTCTTGGATTGTATGACACCTCTCTTGGATTTCAATTCCTTAATAGCTATAGAGATAGCCTATACTTTTTCAAAGAGTTTATCCTGGCTGCCCTTGCACTCTTCGCATTTACAAGAAGAATATGAGGGTGAAGAGGGGTAAGAGAGACCTGTGTAATGGGGAGATGGACTTGTGAAAGGTCTGTTTTCAAACATATTTATTTCTTCTTGAGAATCAATATGCTCAACATCACGTCTGGCTGTAGTATCAGCATGGCTGCCACCAATATCAACTCCACCAGCAACACCCCCAGAAGAACCACCCGGATCTGTTCCAGTAGTTTGGACATGAAGAGCCTCAACACTAGGCTAACCTTGCTAACTACTCTTCTTATGGCTGTTGCTCTAGCTAATTCCTTCTTTATTAACTCCACCATTGGGTCTATTATTGCATCAACAAGACCTAGAGTAATTAAAGAAGTCTTCCCCAACTCCTGCTCAGTAGGCACGATCCACGAATGCACAACCTATAAAAAATAGATACATTTAAATTATATAATAATTTGCAGTCAGTTGGGTTACATGTTAACACAACAACTTATGCAACAGATAATCTATCTATCACAACAGTTGATCTGTATGTCACAAAAGATTAATAATATGTTACATCAGATTACCCATCTATTGCATAATATGCAGTAGATGGGTAATCTATTGAGTTGAGTTCAGAGAACCAGAGCAATAGATGGTTATTCTATTGCAAAATATGGATCGTCTATTATAATAGATTTCCCATCTGTTGCACCAGTTGCAGTAGACGATTAATTTGTTCCAACAGATGATCCATCTGTTGCAACAAATGCTACATCTGTTTTAATATCTTTGTTTGAGTCAAATTATTTTACTTGAAAAAAGATGTATTGCATTATCCGGAGGGTTATAAAGATCAGACTCCCTAATTTTTGGGTTTCCCATTGCAGCCAATCACCTAAGGATCCTTGGATGAGAAACCTCATCCGGTTAATCCTTGAACTGCTTTCGGAGGTTAGGAATGGATTCAAATGCCCAAGCCTAAAAAATTTAAATAGGAGGCAAGCAAAAAAAAGTCATAGTAATTATTCAATATAAATGAATGGATGAGTAAACAAATAGTGATTAAATTTACCATAAAAGACCAAGGAAAGCCGTATAATGTGATTGTCTTAAGGGATAGCTTTGTCTGTAAATATTTGACAGACAAGGAGTATCTATTGTCATATCTCCAAGGATAATTGTTGAATTTTTCAAAATCATCAGCAAGCTTCAACAAATCATCTTCTATGACTTTGTTGACGTCTCTTGACATCATAACTGCATGGGCAAACCAAACCAAGCACAACTGCTCCCTGTACTACTTTGGTATGGTTTTATTCTTGAGATGTTCTATCAACTCATTGGCTTTGAACCCACGTCCAGCAATGTCCAACAACCCATCTATTTTTTCCTTGCATTTGTCAATTTTGGTGGGTGGTTTGGTTTTCGTAGGTGGTCTCTTAGATAATGCCTTACCACTATTTGATGGTGGTAGTTTGACTGTCTTACTTGCCTTGGACATTTTGCATGGTGTTTTATTGGTAAGAGGTTTTTCTAGACAATCGCATCTCAAGCCCATCACTATGCCAAACTCTTTCAAGCCAAAACAAACCGGCATGCCACAGTAGTTGATCCATATTTCATCTATCTTTTTTCCCCCTCCTCGAAATATTTATCATCCCCTACGTACTTGATCCTGCACTTGAGAAGACCATATACTATGCTTATTTAGAAACAGACAGTGTGGTCCTCAGGCAGCTCAAGAAAGTATCCAAAGCAGCTCTTCTTAAAAAGTTCGTCTATGTTTTCATTATTCATAATATTCCTAAATCCGTCAAAAGGTTTCTCTACCTAACATTTAAGAGAAAAATCACCAGTTAGTTTTGCAGGGTGATCTATCGGCATCACAGCTTAAAACCTGTCAATACTAATAGTTTTGACAGCCCGTGCTAGGATTTCAATATTAATTCACGCCCCATTGGTGATGCACTATCATCCTCTTTCTCACTTTCTTCTCCCTCCTCTTCTTGTTAATATTCTTATTCCTCATTCTCACTTTTATTTTTCTCATCACCATCTACAAACCCTTGTCCACCTCCCTTAATGTTATTTTCATAACTTTCCTCAGCTTTATTTTTTTCTGATTGAAATTGTTCAGGAAGATCCCTGAATCCCTCTGAGACATGTTTTACCTACAAACAACAGAAAAAGAAAAATTACATTGCAATTGATGTATGCATAGCTTTTTAAAACTACATTACAAACGCCACCAATACCGACACCACCACAGCCACTATAAATACCACCAACAGCCACCACCAACCAATGCCACCAACAGCCACCACAAACACCACCAGTGACACCATGATAACCATTACCACCACGACCACCAATACCATAAATACCATCCAAAAATACCACAACAGTCAATAAAACACTGCAGTAAAAACTAGGGTTTTCTCTGTTCTTCCTAGAATTTTTCCATCAAAACTCAAAATTGTAAACCTATTCTCAAAGATAATACAACTAAAAGTCTTCTTTTTCATCATTAACTTAAATGCCCTAAATTTTTTAAAAATAACAAATATAGAACTATTCTCAAACTTTGTTACCTATAAAGACAGATAAAATGACTAATACAAGCAAGAATGAACTCAAAAATAACACCTATGTGGTTGAAAATAAGAAGAAAATTGATCTATTGTGAAGGGTTGAGAAATTTGTTGGGTAGTTGTTGCCTATAGTGTTAAGAAAGAGAAAAGAGCGAGAACTCAAGATTTGAAATAATGAAACATTTTTCTCGCAAATGGATGATTTGTATGGGTTGATTTGTATTTTGGAAAATAATGAAAAAATTTTAAAATGTTAATTTGGTACGAATTGATCTTAATTATTTTTTAAAATTTTAAAAGATATGCATAATTTTTAACCGTATCATCATGCAATTACCAAAAGACTCAATTGATGTTGTAGTTGACCCTATGAACTCACCCCTAGTCCTAGATTAATCAATTTAGGTATTTTTTGAATATATGAATACAATTGAAATTGTATAAAAACAAATGTTCAACCTGTTGCAACAGATGACTTAGCAGTTGGAATTTATCAAACAGATTAAGTCATCTGTTGCAACAAATTAACTATCCATTGTAAATTATCAAATAGGCGTTGCCATCTGTTACGATATATGACCGAGTCGTTGGAAATTTTTAAACAGAAATTATCATCTATTGTAAAGTATGACTTATATATTTTAAGCTCTTTTTTATTTATTTATTTTAAAGCAATTTAGGTATTAGTTAAACATATTAAGTAATACGAATTGGTTCAACTCAGAGTGATCGATCGATGACCCTAGTCGGGACAAACGCAATACCGTCGCATCATATAATTGCCAAAATACTCAATTGAAGAAGTAGTTGACCCAATGAGAACTCACCCCTATTCCTAGATTAATTTATTTATTTATTAGTTGAACATATTAGGTAATAATAATTGCTTCAACTAAGAGTGATCGTTCAACGACTCTGGTCAGGAGAAACACAATACCGTCTCATCATGAATTACCAAAAGACTCAATTGAAGTTGTAGTTGACCCTATGATAACTCACCCCTAGTCCTAGATTAATCAATTAATGTATTAGTTGAAATATATATAAGGTAATAAGAATCGCTTCAACTCAGAGTGATCGATCGATGACTCTGGTCGAGAAGAACGCAATACCGTCTCATTATGTAATTGCCAAAAGACTTAATTGAAGTTGTAGTTGACCCTATGAGAACTCACCCCTTGTAATAGATTAATTAATTAAGGTATTAGTTGAACATATAAGGTAATAAGAATTGCTTTAACTCAGAGTGATTGATCGATGACTCTGGTAAAAAAAATACAATACTGTCTTATAATACAATTGCCAAAAAACTCAATTGAAGTTGTAGTTGACCCTATGAGAACTCACCCCTAGTCGTAGATTAATCAATTAAGGTATTAGTTGAACATATAAGGTAGTGATCGATCGACGAATCTGGTCGGGAAGAATGCAATACCGTGTCATCATGCAGTTGCCAAAAGACTCAATTTAAGTTGTAGTTGACCCTATAAGAACTCACCCCTAGTCCTAGATTAATCAATTAAGGTATTGGTTGAACATACAAGGTAATAAGAATTGCTTCAACTCAGAGTGATCGATCGATGATTCTAGTCAGGAGGAACGCAATACTGTCTTACCATGCAATTGCCAAAATAATCAACTAAAGTTGTAGTTGATCCTATAAGAACTCACCCCTAGTCTTAGATTAATTAATTAAAGTATTAGTTGAACATATTAGGTAATAAGAATCACTTCAACTCAGAGTGATCAATCAACGACTCTGGTCGGGAGGAACACAATACCATCTCATTATTCAATTGCCAAAAGACTCAATTAAAGTTGTAGTTGACCCTATGAGAACTTGCCCCTAGTCCTAGATTAATCAATTAAGGTATTAGTTGAACATTTTAGGTAATAATAATTGCTTTAACACAGAGTGATCGATCAACAACTCTGGTTGGGTGAAACGCATTTCGTCTAATCATGCAATTACCAAAAGACTCAATTGAAGTTGTAGTTAACCTTATGAGAACTCATCCCTAGTACTAGATTATTCAATTAAGTTATTAGTTGAATATATAAGGTAACAAGAATCACTTCAACTCAGAGTGATCAATCGACGACTCTGGTCGGGAGGAACATAATACCAACTCATCATGCAATTGCCAAAAGACTCAATTCAAATTAAAGTTGACCCTATGAGAACTCACCCCTAGTCCTAGATTAATCAATTAAAGTATTATTTTAATATATGAACTCAATTGAAATTGTATAAAAACAAATATTCAATTTGTTGCAACAGATAACTTATCTATTAGAATTTATCAAAGAGATTAAGTCATCTATTGTAACATATTACCCATCTATTGTAAATTATCAAAGAGGTATTGCCATCTGTTGCGACAAATGACTGAGCTTTGGAAATTTTCAAACAAAAATTGTTATCTGTTGCAAAATATGACTTAGAAATTTTTAGATCTTGTTTTTTTAAAGCAATTTAGGTATTTTCTGTTTGAGATAAAAAAGATAAAATACTAAGGTGGTAAAAAATATTACTTGGATAACTCAAAAATCTCCTCATTGAGTAGTCTTATCTGGTCTTTTCAATGTCACCATCTCCTCGTGGCCCTCAAAAGTTATTAATGAATATTTAAAACCCATATCCAAAATACTCTCTCCTTCAGCCATAAATTAACTCAACTCATCTCTCTTCTTTATTCATAATTCTCTTTCTATCCTTTTTTCTCTCTTTTGGATGAGGATCCTTTCGGATCTCAACCGATCAATATCCTTTCTCGACTAAGCTAGATATTCTAATCCCTTTGCTTTTTTGATATTGTAGGTATGGTTCACTATTTCTCTTTCCTTCTCGTCTTCTTCTTTGTATGTTATGTAAATTAAATATTTACATTTGTTGTTATTAATGATTTACCCATTACCAATTTTCTATTTATTGAGAAAATTAAAGGAAAGGTGACTTCTAAGCCTTGAATGAATGAACCAATGTTTTAATTTAAATTTGTAAAAAAAAAAAAAGTCATATGTTGGGAGAACTTAAAAGCCTTGTTGTTAGTATAGTTATTCTTATGTCTTTTGTTTGTTACTTTGGTGATGTTGTTGTTGGGGGCAGTGGTGGTGTTAGAACATATGGTGTTTGTATTGTTGATGGTGTTGGAATATATGGTGTTGTTTCTTTGTTGTTGATGTTGTTATTGATATTGTTGGTGGTGTTGCAATAGTTTCCTCAACAGTTGTAACTGATGATACAGCTGTTGGAACAAATGGAGCAACTGTTGGAAGAAATCAAATTAGTAGCAAGGCTGGTTTGATTTATTCCAACAGATGATCCATCTGTTACAACATGCCATCCATCTGTTGCCACAGATGCATCGCCAGTTGCAATAGATGACTCGTCGATTGAACAGATGGGGAATATGTTACATCAGATGGGTCATCTATTGATTCATTCAATTTTGTGTTACCCTTTTGTAATGTTTTTTTGTTCTTCTCTTGTTTGACATCAAATATATTTCTCTTGTTTGCAGGTAAAATAAAGTGAAACTGGATCAACTTTTGCCCGACCAACATTAAAGGCTAGAGTAAATATGGGTTCGGAGGAATAAGTTGTTTGCAGATGAAACTTCATATGTGGGAGGTATGTATTACTGATCAACCTATCATGGAAACACACATCCAGTACAATGATTTTGTGAATGTTGGTTCTTTACCTATTAGGCATTAATCCTTCAAACAAGATATGGTATTTTACAGTTAAGATTGTTAGGGTTCAACTGGTAAGGTTGAGGGACCAAGTAGGTGGTGTGGATACCCTATTACTGTTTAATAAAGCTTTTACTAATGTTTATGTGTCAAGTTTGGAGCAAGGTTAAAGTTTTTGGTGGCAGTGTAAACATTCAAATAGTGATTGAACTGATTTTAAGGGTTCAATGAACTTTTGAAAGGCCTCTGAAGCCTCGTACTACAGCAAACACCAATGAAAAACTAATAGAAATTTCCCTGGTCCAAATTTATATGGATGGGTTACTTGAGTAAACTATTATACAGCAGAAGGTGATTGGAAGAATACCTGTGCGGGAAGGTGGAGGTGGAGAAGATCATATATCAACTCAAACCTTATTTAAGAAGAAACACAGGGTAGGAAGGAAAGTGCAGCAAAATTGACCTCTGAAATTGACATAAAAATGAAAAAATTAAATGAGCTGCGAATGTGAAAGTGTATCCAAAAATAAAAATACTTCATTCCATTTTGAAAAGAAAAATGTCGAAGTGGACTAGAGTTGTGCCCTTTATTCCGAGACTGTAGCTAGCTAGCATGGCCTGAATGAAGACCCACAAAATGTAGGACCAAAACTCTAAGGTTTCAACTTTGCAAGCACCGATGGTGGTAAGATTGTCAGTCAGGATTGAAACCTGAACCAACAACTCCTGAAGTAAAAATAAAGGATCAAGCCAAGGTGGAGATTTCTGGAGTTAAACTTACATCCCAGGCCTTCCGCTTGTGGTTCTGGTTAGGTTAAAGGCAATGGAAACAACAAGGCATGGGATTTCTACCCAACTTCAGACCTTTTTACTTCTACTTCCATTGACCTGATCATAACCACAGAAAGAAGGCATGGGATGCAAGTTAGACTACCGAAATTGATGCCTTGGCTTCCCTTATTTTTACTTTTGGAGTTGTTGGTTTAGGTTTCATTCTTGACTGAAAATCTTACCCATCCTCTGTGCTCGACAAGCTGATTCCTTAGAATTTTGGTCCAGCACATTGTAGGTCTTCATTGAGGCCACGTTCACTAGTTGCAGTCTCGGACAAAGTGCCCAACTCCAGTCCCTCTTTACTATTTTTCTTTTTCAAGAACGACTAACGAATTTTACTATTTGGATACACTTCCACATTTGAAGTTCATTCGATTTTTTCATTCTCAAGTGAATTTCATTGGCCAGATTCACTAGAAGTTCCTTACTTGCTTCCCTGTGTTTCCTCTTAAACAAGGTTTGAGATGATATATGGTCTTCTCTATCTCCCCCTTCCCACACAGGTATTCTCCCAAGCATCTTCTACTGTATAATAGTCTCCTCAAGCAACCCAATCATATAAATTTGGACTAGGAGAATTTTTATTGGTTTTCCATTGTTGTTTGCTGCAGTGCGAGGCTTCGGAGGCCCTTTAAAAGTCTATTTTGTTATTAAAATCGATCAAATAACTATTGGATATTTACACTGCCACCAAAAACTTGAAACCTTCTCCAAACTTGACACAAAAATATGAGCAAAAATTGTCATTAAATTGTAACAAGGTATCAACACCACCATCTTGGAACCCTTAGGCCTTATAAGTTCACACCTGTCAAAATAAATTGTAAAATGCAAGATCTTGTTTGAAGAATCAATGTTTAATCAATAAAAAATTAAATTCACAAAATCATTATACTTTATGTGTGTCTATCACGGTAGCCTGATCAATAATATATAACTCCCACGCAGAAAGTGGATCCATTCATCTGCACGCACCTTATTTTTTCTACATTATCAATGTCAGACAGTGTTTATTCATCTGCACGCATGGGATGACTATTTAAAAAGAGGTGAACAGTCATGACTTTTGATCTAACACATACAAAATAGCTGATGAATCAAATTCTCCATCTGTTGCAACTGATGAATCAGCTGTTAGAAGAAATTAAAATATCTCTTCCAACAGATGGTCCATCTGTCGTAATAGATAATTCATATGTTGCAACAGATGTCTCATCTGTTGCACATAGATACTATCTACTATAATAGATAGTAAATTTATTGCGACAGTGGGTTATCTATTGAGACAGATGGATGATCTGTTGCAGCAGCTTAATGATAACGCCTGTTATTAAGTCTCCAACCATTTTGAAAAGGTGAGAAGTTTGAATGTAAGAGAAAAATTTGCGACTTTTCACATAAAACAAAAAGCCAGCAGATTGAATGTAATTCATACAATGGAGCTGAACAGTCGTGCCTTTTGGCCTAACACATTCAGATTCAATCCTTTATAAATAGGTCCCTCCTTAATCTTCATTCTACTCTACTTTATTTATTTCTTGAATTTTTTCTTTTTGTATGACATCTTCAACCACTTCTCTTCAAAGAGCATATTTATTTCTCATTGAGGTAAGTTTTTTCTTCTGTGTAAATCTACCAGTTGGTAGTATACGTTGTATTACATTCGAAATCTTTTCTTTACTCTTGTGTCTATGTTTTTTATAAATTCATGTGTTTTCTAGATATGGCTGATCCTGTTGAGACATTGTTATTCTACACGACACAGTGCAAGAACTTCAGAGGCAGGTTAATGTCCTTAAGTGAGAGTTGGGCGCTGTGAGAGCAGGGATGCTCCGAGAGATTTGCATGCTGAAGAGGGTCCTACTGATGCCGGTTAAAGATTGGCTAGAAGACAATAATAATGATGTTGATGATAATAATAATAATAATTAGAATATATTTTTTCTTTTAGCATATGTATTTTAATTTTTCTATCAGATCTATACGTAATGTATTTTTGTTGCATCTCTACGCACAAGCAAGTGTAAGTGATCGTGCAAGTAATATAATGACTTAGACAGTCAGATATCATTCCCTCGAGGATCAATAAACTAGAAATTTATTCAATCTTTAGTTCAAGACAATTTAGTATTAAGTGTTTAATTGTATTAAGATTAAGATGATTCTGTAAATAAAATGCAATTTACTAAACAATAAATAATTAGTGATGACTAAAGCAACGGTTGTAATCAATAATGATGACAATTCCAGGGTTGAGGTATAGTGAACAATCATACAATTCTCTATTCTTTTCACAGTCTAATTGGTTATCGGGTTGATGGTTCGCAAGGTTTATGCCACAATCTTAGTCTCCCGACCTTAGATCTTCTATCTTATGAATGTTGTAACTACAACTCCCGTAGAGTTACAACAAATCTTCTAGATTCATGAAGTTGTCTTCCTGCAAGTGAACCAATCAAGGCTTCTAGATATATCCCTATCCTAGATGCTAATTCAAATCCTTTATTTTATAAAAGAATAAGAACCTTGCTCCCTAATTTCTTCGTTCTATCCTATAATTCTCCTCTCGGATTCTCATAGAAATATAAATTTATTCTAATGGTGGCCAATAATTAAAATGTAAGCTCAAGAAATTAACAACAACCCATATGATAATCCAAAAAGAAACTATGAATAAGAATATTAAAGAGTACTCATGTTCTTAGCCTCAACCCCCCAGAAAGGAGGTGTTTAGCTACTCTGTTTGAATTAACCATCCAAAATAAGTAACACATCACACCAAAATCAATCCTTGAAATAAAAAAATTCAAAAGAATGTTTATGAACCCTAAAAGAGAGAAATTTTTGTTTTTCCGCCGCTGCTCTGCTTCACCAAAAAGTCCCCCACATTATCTTGGATTTTTCCTTTTATAGCTGGAACAAAATAGTTAAAATATTCCCGATTATCCATCCGGCGCATCGCATCATGCCTTCTATTGCTATTTTTCATTAAAATCTGAGAATCGCGGAGCTCAAGTACACCCCAACAATTGTAAAATACACTCTCACCGCGATGTGCCACTATCGCGGTGAGCCACTGGATTGGGACAATTGCAAAATAATCATACTCCGTGATGCGCTAAACCTTCAGATCACCAAATATGATAAACAAAACTTCTTGGCGACGTGGTGGTTTCATAAACCTACACTGGAATTCGATCATTGCTATTTTGTTGCTCATCGCGACGCGAAGTGTCTTCAAATAAGGATTTCTTCATTCCAACTTCCCTTTTTCAACTTAATTTTAGTCCCTTGCATTCCTTTACTACTTCTATATCCTCACTGTATCCAATTATGCACAATTCGTTATGATTTTGATCCTGAAAGTACTAATCATATCCATTAGGTACAAAATGGAATAAAAGCTGAATTATACTTAAGAATTCATACAAAAGTTCTTAAACTAAGTTCAAATCTGGGTGGATATTGGTGCTTTGAGGATATAAATAAGCCCATGATCACCACCCCACACTTAAAACATTGTTCATTCTCGAACACATGAATTCAAAAACATAATTCCTTCCTCTTTTCATTACAATCTCAAATTTATGTGGCCATGAGCACTTACACTTTGCAATAACGAATTCTTACATCATCTTGTCAAAATAATTTTGTGCTCAGAAAATATTTTAGTACAAATTCTTCTCTCTTCAATAATGAATTTCTAACATGTTGGCAAACTCAATTAAAGAAACACAATAAGTAATCTAGCTTTCATCTGCCTGCATCCTCACTATAGGAAACTTTCCCATATTCACTCACAATGGTAACTATGAACCAATAGGGGAGTATCAAATCAAATCGCTCACTCTCAATCAAGGAATTCGTACATGCTATTGAACGAACCATAAGCTTTCCCTTAGTGTTCTACTCTACTAATAGTCAGATGTTTGGGTGAAGGATCAACTAGGTCTTTTCCGAGTTGTAATAAAGGCTTAGGGATAGGTAGGTACTATTTACAAGAATAGTGACTATTTCTCCTAAGAATTTAATTACAAGAACTATCAATTCACTTTGTTTTCCAACACCAATTTATCCTTCTATTTTTCCCCATATTTTCATTTGTCAACAGCTTTTTCAATTAGTTTATTTTCTAACACTAGGCTGGGATATTAACCTTTTCTTCCATATTCTTGTTACGCGCCCCTATTATAGCCACCCTTAACTTAAGCTTAAAGGCCTTCATTAAGGCGCACATTATCCAACTGGACCAGGGCTAAAACAGGTTCATTCTAACAATTCTATTTACTAACTCCCAATTAACCCAGCATCATCAAACATCAATAACCTCTATTTTGGGGGCATCAATTGATTAGCCTTCTTTTCTCATTTTTGCTCTTAATCTTCTCTTAGTCTTATATTAAAAATGCTCAAAAGCTTGTTTGGATCAAATTACAATTCAGCAAAGAAGGGGTAAGGTTTCATAACAGGCTACCAAAGAAAAAGGCTCAAGGCTCAACGGGGCTGACTAAGATTATGCACCAAGGGAGGGTTTTTAAAGTTAAAAACAAGGCTGTCAAAGAATTGCCTACATCACTTCCTGCACCCAACACCCTTTATTTTGCTTTGTAAACACACTGGGCAAGTTCTAGTCATTTCTATTCATGTAGAATATATACTAATCCTCAGACTCACAGTGCATGTAAAGAATCAGCCAAAAGTTCCCAATCATGTTCTTTATTGAATTCAAAATTAAGCCAACACATAAAATTTCATTTATCGAGATTGAATCCTCAGCACTTAAAATAAAAATACTCCTATGCTAAAATTAGTTTCAATTATTGTAAAAAAATGGCCCTTTTACACAGTCCTCTAAGATAGATATTAGGTTCTCCTAAATTTCTTTACTTTGTACGACCATTCCCCTTAAGATGGTCATCATCCATCTATCATAGGGGATGGAAACTAACTATGACTATTTATTTCTAATTACCAAATAGGGCACAAACAAACGTAACTACTTGAAACTGAACTTGCCAATGAGGGCAAAGATAACAAAAACAGAATACTTTAAACTAAAGTAACATGCGATAAATGCCAAAGAGGGCAAAGTGCAATCCACAAAGTCAAAGTTACTAACTATTACAGAACAATGTTTCGAATAGCTAATACTTTAAAACAACACAGCAAAATAGAAAAATAACATTGTTCAGTCGAATAAAAAAACAAAAATGCAAGAGAATACGAACCCACCACCCCATACTTAAAATAAAGCACTGTCCCAGTGCTTCCAATTAAGCTTATGGTAGGGTGGCAGTATACTTCCTGATCAATCAAATGGGACTATAGCAGACATGTCCTCAGCAGCCACATCCTTATCATCGCCATCATCAACAACTTCATCATTATCAAATTGCTCCTCTTCATCGAACTCCATGTCAAAATCCCTATACCTGTGTTCTTCATCTGTGGGTATATCATCATCAACAGGCTCCACAAAATCTGGGCCAATCCTCAACATGGTCCTAGCATGATGGCCATGTAGATAATCGAGCTTTACAGCATGGAGCTCCTCTGGTGTAGCAGGTCTACCTCCAGTCTATGACATAATCATCATGAGATCGTACAGCGTACCCAGAACCTCATCAGTCTGTGTCTGTCGCTCCATCATAGTCCAAATTGGGCCAGATATGCTTCGAGAAGTAGTAATGTCCATAGGACAAGTGATCACCTTAGGTTTATAGTCAAGCTCCTCTTCATCCACCCTATGCCTTTTTAAAAATCTAGTCAACAAACCACCAAATCCAAAGCTATGACCCACCTGGGTATGTGCTTTCTTCATAGCAAAAAAAATTACACTTCCCATATTAATTTCCAAATCAGCACATATCAGGGCATAAATCAAACATACCCTATCCCGAGTCACCTCAGTCATATGCTTGCCTTGTATCAAGCATGAATACACTATACGACCCCATATTCGTGCTTCCTTATTCATCTGAGAGTAGGGAAAAGAAGAATGCAAACCTGTAACTCGATGCCTCATCCAATGGGCTAAAGATCACTGGCCACACAACAAATGCCTAATGTGTGCATAAGGAGGAGAAACAATAAACTGATGCAAGACATTTGGATTCGTTTCTGGGATACCCAACAACTCATTAATATCAGCGGCTGTGAATCTAATCACCTTTCCTTGAACCTTCAACAAATGTTTAGAATGGTTGGGGTCCCAATTGGAATAAAATTCTCTCACAAGATGCAAATTGCACTCAGCCAGCTGATGAAAAATCAAATTCATATTCAGTGCCTCGATTCTCCGTACCATAGATGGACACTCTCTTAGAAAGCTATCTCGATCGATATAGACCTCCGGAATATACTTAGCATCAGTATGCTTAGTATACCACTATTTTCCATCCCTTTGTATAACCTTGAAGCCAAATTTTTTAACCTGCCCCCGCTGAAGTAAAGGGGCCCTAGGCACTCAAGTTAATTGCCCTTTAGACGGTCTGCTTTTCTTCCTCGCATGAGCAGAAGGTCCTGTCTTTTCCTTTCCCTTGTTAGATTATGACTCCATTATTCCTACGTTTAAGAAAATGAAACCAATAAGCAAGAATATGAAATTAAAGATTAGATAATTCTTTGTGCATTACAGGTGCCTTTGCACCCCACACTTAGTTTTGTCCAAGTTTTGTGCCGCACTGGGAATCGCGCCTATCCACTGGAATTTGACAATTCTCAATCTACCTTTCTTCGCATCGCAGTGAAATTTGCTTACCCTTACTGGATTTGACAATTGTCAAATTACCTAATTTTGCATCGTGCTGTTCATCAAACTCAGATTTCTTATGCAAGTTTTCACCCTTTTCTTACCTGAGTAAATCCCTACTTACACAAATCATTTTGCAAACCTAATTGCTTTCCTCAATTGTGGAAATCTCCTCATTTTCTTTGAAATTCCCTGTAGTCTCAAACGAAAACAACAAAAATTATAAGTAAAAATGGGTTGCCTCCCACTCAACGCCTTAGTTTTGGTCGTGGCACGACTTATTTTTTTTGTATTTTTCTTTGCTTTTTCATTTTACAAGATAAAAATTAAACTACCTATTACAATACATGTGTGGGTTGCCTCCCATATAGCACCTTATTTTACGTCATGGCATGACTCAGCTCATCATCACTCATCAGCAAAAATGATAGATTCCTTGTGCTTGTTCGGATGATCCACCTAATAATGCTTTACATATTGTCCATTCAGAAGGAACTTTTCCGTCTTCTATTTATTCCACAACTCTATAGCTCCATGGGGTGTCATGCGCACCACTTCAAAAGGTCCAGACCATTTCGATCGTAATTTACCCGGAAACAACTTAAGTCATGAATTAAACAACAATACAAGTTGTACGATTTCAAATTCCCTAACTTGAATGTGCTTGTCATGCCATCGTTTCGTCTTCTCCTTCTAAAGCTTGGCATTTTCATATGCGTGGAGTCTAAAATCATCAAGTTCATTCAGTTGCAATAACCTTCTTTCTCCTACGGCAATTATCTCAAAATTCAGCTTTTTTACAGCCCAATATGCTTGGTGTTCCAACTCTACAGGAAGATGACAAGCCTTACCATACACTAAGCTATATTGAGATTTCCCAATGGGTATTTTGTACGCTGTTCGATATGCCTACGGTGCATCATCCAGCTTCTCCGCCCAATTCTTTCTCTGCCCATTCACAGTCTTCTGAAGTATTTGCTTAATCTCCCGATTGGATACCTCAACTTGTCCACTCATTTGAGGATGGCATGCAGTGTCCACCTTGTGCCGAACACCATATTTAGCAAAAAGATTCTTGAACTAGTTGTTGATAAAGTTCGTACCTTCATCACTAATTATTGCTCTTTGTGTACCAAATCTAGAAAATATATTCTTCTTTACAAACTTCAGCACTACTCTTGCATCATTAGTCAGACTCCCCATAGCTTCCACACATTTAGAGACATATTCCACTGCAACAAGAATGTACAAATTACCTTTCAAAGGTGAGAAGGGGCCCATGAAATCAATCCCCCAAACATCAAAGACTTCTACTTCTAAAATATTATTCAGGGGTATCTCATGACGCCTGGTTATAGTACCCCAACCTTTGGCATTGATCACAACTCTTTAAAAACACCACTACATCTCTAAATAGAGTCGGCTAGAAAAAACCTAATTGCAACACTTTCCTCACAGTTCTTTCACCCCCATGATGTCCAACATATGGAGATGAGTGGCAATCTTGTAACATCTTTAAAAATTTAGCCTCTTGGATACACCTATGAATCACTCCATCTGGACCCTGCTTGAAAAGGTATGGTTCATCCCAAATATAAGCACGAGAATCATAGAGTAATTTTTTCCTTTGTTGTGAGGTAATTTTGGGAGGATATACCCCACAAACTATCAAGTTTAGAATGTCAGCATACCATGGAAACTCCACTGCATCTAACAACAATAACTTCTCATCAGGAAAGTCTTCCTTGATACTCTGAAAGTCATCCACAATATGGTTTCTATTTTCCAGCCGTGATAAGTGATCAGCAACCTGATTTTTAGCTCCCTTTCTATCACGCACCTCAAGATCAAATTCTTGAAGTAGCAAAATCCACCTAATTAATCATAGCTTTACATCCTTTTTGTTCACAAGATACTTAATGGAAGCATGGTCTATATGAACAATGACCTTGGTACTAATTAAGTAAGATCAAAACTTATCGAATGCATATACCATAGCCAACATCTCTTTCTCTATAACTGTGTAGTTAACTTGAGCATCATTTAGTATCTTGCTAGCATAGTAGATTGATCAAAATACCTTCTATTTTCTCTTCCGTAACACTGCTCCCACTGAAATATCACTAGCATCACATATTAGCTCAAAAATGTAATTCCCAATCTGGTGCGATCAAAATAGGTTCTTCCGTCAACTTCTTCTTGAGCTTTTCAAAAGCTTCATGGCAATCAGCTCAAAACTCAAACTTGGCTTCTTTCTCTAACAATTTGTACATGGGACTTGCGATCTTTGAGAAATCTTGAATGAATCATCTATAGAACCCAGCATGTCCCAAGAAACTTCGCACGTCTTTGATTGTAACTGGATGAGGCAACTTTTCAATTACTTCAACCTTTGCTTTGTCAAATTCCATCCATTTGCATGACACTTTATGGCCTAAAACAATTCCTTCCTTAACCATGAAATGATATTTTTCCCAATTCAACACCAAGTTTGTTTTTTCGTACCGAGCTAGAACTTTTTTGAGATTTTGCAAACATTTTTCAAATAAATTCCCATACACAGAGAAGTCATCCATGAATACCACCACAAATTCCTCCACCATGTCCAAGAATATCACCATCATACACCTTTGAAATGTAGCAGGTGCATTACATAATCTGAAGGGCATGTGTCTAAAAGCATATGTACCGTATGGACAAGTGAATGTGGTCTTTTCCTGGTCTTCCGGTGCTATGCTTATCAGATTGTAGCCAGAGTATCCATCCAAAAAACAATAATACTCCTACCCTGCCAATCTATCCAGCATTTGGTCAATGAAGAAAATTATATAATGATCTTTCCGAGTTGCTTCATTAAATATCCGATAATCTATACATATTCGCCATTCGGTAACTGTACGTGTGGGAACTAACTCGTTATCATCATTCATCACCATAGTAATTCCTCTCTTCTTTAGTATACAATGACTGGACTCACCCATTTGCTATCAGAAATTGGATAAACAATACCACTGTCTAACCACTTGATCACCTCTTTTTGGACCACCTCCAATATAATAGGATTCAACCTTCTTTATTGTTGCACTCTAGGTCTGTACCCCTCTTCCATGTAAATATTATGCATACAAAATACTGGATTGATTCCTAAAATGTTAGACATCTGTCAACCAATCGCTTTCCTTTTCTTTTGAGAACTGCTACAGCTTTTTTTACCTGTGCATCGGACAATCCTGCAGACAAAATAACATGGAAGGTATCTTGATCACCAAGAAAAACATATTATAAGTGAGGAGGAAGAACCTTAAGCTCCAAGTTAGGAGCTTCTTCAACTGAAGGCCTGGATGGTGGACCAATTAGTCTATTCAATGGCTCGATCAACACTTTATTTGTCTTAATTATAGCAAATTTCATGCTATGTACCAATTCCAATACTTCCAAATCCCCATGCAGATCATAATTTATCAAGGCTCGCGCTAATGGATCATTAGACAAGAGCATCCACCAATCCAAAGTAAGATCAATAACCAAAATGGATGACAACTCCTCATATATGGCTGGAAATTTCAATTCTCTGTAAACATCAAAAACCTCTACTTTATCATGTGCTCGCATTGTCATTTTTCTAGCTGCCACATCAATGAGTGGCTGCCCTGTTGCTAAAAAAAGTTGTCGCAAAATAAATAAAATGACTGGATTGGACTCAAAGTCAAGAATCACAAAATCCACAGGAATGATTAAAGATCCCACTTGCATCAGTACATCTTCAATAATACCATCCAGTCTAGCAAGTGACCTGTCTGCCAATTGCAACATAATAGTCGTGGGTTTGGGGATTCCAAGACCCATCTTTTGGTACCATGATATGGGCATGAAATTTATTCTAGCCTCTAAATCACACAATCCACGTGCACAAATAGTTTAACCAAGGGTAATCTGCAATGTGAAACTCCCAGGATCCTTCAATTTTGTGGGTAGTTTATTTTGAATTTTAGATTGCATTCTTGAGTAAGTGCCACTGTAGCATATTCAGTCAACCAATTCTTATTGGCAACAATATCCTTTAAGTATTTCGCATATTTTGGCACACTCTGTAGAATGTCAACAAGAGGGAGCTTTACTTGAACTTGTTTCAAAAGATCTAGAAACTTCTTAAAACTTGCTTCCTCTTGATGCTTTCTTGCTCTTTGAGGAAAGGGCAAGGGGATAGTCTTCTTCTCTACACGAATCTCTTCATTATCCTCTTTTTATTTTTCTTTTACTTCTACTTTTTCTTGCAAACTATCATCAGTAACCACAGGATTATCATGCTCCTTCATCATCTTCTTATTTTCCATCTCATTCCTTGTTGTAACCGTATTCACTTATTTAGGATTAGCCTCAGTGCCACTAGGCAATGCTCCTTGTGGCCTTGTATTCTGTGATCCTACGATTTGACTTAACTGCAACTCTAAATTTCTTGTAAGTAATTGCTGACTCTTCAACTCAGCTGCAAATTATGCCTGTTGAGCCTTCATGTCCACTATAAACTGTGCGTGTTGATCCATCAACTTCTTAAGCGTCTCCTCCATATTACTATTCGAAGAAGTCACCGAATTATTTTAAATCGGTTGTGGATTTAGTTGCGCTGGTCCCTTATACTGATTTGTATTCTGTGCCTGATTTCTACCCCATGAGAAATTAGGGTGGTTCCTCCAATTTGGATTATATGTATTGCCAAAATTCTGTTGACCCTAATGATTTGCATTTCCCACGTAGTTGACTGAATCTGGATTAACAGAACATGCATCTGTTTTATGCTCACTGCTTCCACAAACTTCACACCATGCATATACCTGTTGAACTATATTTGTTGTGGCTGCTGGTTGAGTTGCACCCAACTTTAAGTTGTTAAGCTGACTAGTCATATGGTTCTGCATTGCTGCAATCTGTGCTTGTAAGGCAGTCAACTGATCAACCTCTAAAACCTCTGCAAATATGCCTTAGTATTGTAACATATATCCCAATAGATGCTTTATCTGTTGTAATAGATATATGGTCTATTGCAACATATGATTCACCTTTTACAACAGGCGTTTCATATGTTGCAATAGAATATATATCTGTTGCAACAGATGAAGCGCCTGTTGGGATAGATGTTACAGTACTAAGGCACATTTGAAGTTGATTCCAATAGATAAGTGACATGTTGTAACAGATAACTAACCTGTTGCGAGAGATGACTTACCTGTTGCAACAGACGAGGCGTCTGTTGGAATCGAGTTTAGGTTCTATTACAATAGGTTACTAATAGGTTGCAACAAATATTTACCCGATTACAACAGATGACATGTCTGTTGGAATTGAGTTTCAGGTTTTGTTGCAATAAGTTACTAATCTGTTGCAATAGATATTTATCATATTATACCAAATAACTAATCTGTTGCAATAGATGGGTCATATATTGCAATATATGACTCTTTTTAATTCATGTTACGGCACTATAGAACCATAAACATGAATCCAATATATGAGTCTTCCATTAAAACAGATGATTGATTTGTTTAAATAGATGGATCTTATGTTGCATTCATGTTCGTGTGCTATCTATTGTTGATAAAACAGCACAATAGCATTTACCCAAATGAAAAATTCAACTAAAAACCATAATTTAACTTACCAAAGTTTCCTATGAAGTAATTCCAAAGTGGAAAGTGATGTATAAAATAAAATTTGACCTAAGAAATTGGTCAAATAGTAGAAGTAGCGGTAACAACAACAACAACAATGGTCAACATGAAGAAGATAAAGATGATAATAAAGTAGAAGATGATGATAATGAAGCATAAGATGATGAATAAAGCAGCAGCAACAATGAACAACAAAAATTGCTAAGAGAAAGAAAATAACAATGGACGAGAAGAGACAGAAATGCGTCTTTTTTTCCTCCATTTCCCATTATATTAAGTAAACATTTGGATCAAAGTATAAATTTAAAAACTTGTGGACTATTCTCAAACTTACCTAACTTTCTTAATCCACAATAAAGTAATTGTTACCTATACTCAATTATTAAGACTTGTGTCACCTACACCTCATTTTCAAACTTTTTTGTCACGTACAGCTCAAAGCCCCTCTAGTTGTTTTGGGAATTATTGAAATTTTCTTTATAAATAAGAATAGAATTTTTTGAAATCTTATGATTAAACATGTTTTTTGAATTTCAACTCCAAAAGAAAATGAAACAAATTATGGCCAACCGCGCTTTATTTATCCCTTATATTAAAAATAATATTATGTATTTGTTTAATTTAATATATCAAGAAAAATATTTTATTTCCTCTCAATACTACTATAGGTATTTAAATTTTGCAAATTAATTTGAATTAGTGTAAATTCAAGATCACTAGGTCCAAATAAATTGTGGCTAATATAATTTCAAATGCATTAGGATAGCCTATAGCTCGTCTTCAAGCATGAGTTCATAACAAGTGTATCAAATGATGTGGTAATTCAAGTCAAATGAATCAAGAAAAAAAATAATTTCAAGTGTCTGCATTACATGTTCTAAATAATCAAATTACAGTTTGTCATCAATGAATATGATTAGTCAATTCAAACTGTCCAATCAAATCCACAGTTGCATCACTTCTAAAACTATAACTGAGATCCTCATAATTCATAAAAGGCAGAGGAGATTAAGAACAAGAATGTAATACCTTAATCTAACAAGGGATAAACCTAACCTACCTCAATGCCGAAGAAAGCTCAACAATCCGCTAAACCTTCATTTTTCCCTATCGATAAGATTTTTCAAGATACCAAGCTATAAGAAATATATTCTACACATCAATACGAGAATATCGATACCCATATTGCACCATTGTGCTTTGGATCCAAAAATCATGCCAAAACCTCATGTGGGCCCCACTCACGAAAAATACATTTTTAAGACCAGCGCAACATGATATCTTACTCATGGAATCAAAACCCTCAAAAATGGATAAAAACCAAGCTAAGTTTGGGGCTAAATCAAGCCCTAAAGAGTTTGGGGCTTTGGTCAAAAATTCAATAAATTCATGCATAAATTTGAAGGATTCTTACCTTAAATCCTAAGATATTTGCAAAAATATATGTTAATAAAGCTCCCAAGTCACCTCAAAGACTCAATTTGAAGTTCGCACACTCTTTTAGGATTCTAGACCCTCAAAGATGAGTGAAAATGATCAAAATCCGGCCTAAGGGGTCATTTTATACTCATGCCAGGTGTTCAAATGTTGCAATCGCACATGCCTGGTTGAAATCGTACACTGGGATGTATGAGGAGATGTTACAATTGCAACACTTTCTCTGTGCAATCTCACTACCTCTGTACATGAGGTGCGATCGCTGCCCATACCAGATGACAGTTTAAGCTGAAACTTAAAAAAATCTCCAAGTTTTTCCTAAGACCTCGTGATTCATTTGGAATCCAAAATATGCAAATAAAATATGTAAGAACACTAAATTCAACGTTCCAAATAAAATGACAAATTTAGATTTTCCATTCGAGGTCGTTTTGATCAAATGTGGATCTCACGCCCAAATTTCTAATTTTCAACTTTTCTATCAATAGGTCAAAATGAGCTTGGGTGGATCTAGACCCGAACCAAAGGTCTACCTAGCCTAAAATTGATATTTTGGAGCTGCTGGTGTAGTTAGAATTTGCATCCAAGTTCGTTTGACTAATGTTTTCATCCGATGGCCATTTAAAATCAAAGAAGACTTCTAAACAGGGAATTGGCTCTAAAAACCAAACAAACTACCTGGTAATCAAACTATCAGTTCCAGAAAGTTATAAATGACTTGGGGTATCTATGAAAAATCTCTAATGATAAAAATAAGTGAAAACACAGAAAATGACCTGAAGGTTCATTCTAAATATATTCGGACTAGGAGCGGATATCTACATTGATTCAACAGTATCACTCTTGACTTGTCCCCTTTAGGATATACAACCCAACAACGTCGTGTGACTCAAACAACTCTAGGTTAGTTGAATAGTTTAAAGCTCCACCATTAAAACACCTTCTTTCACATATTATTACTCTTTTTTATCCTCTTTTGTATAGTGAATATCGTTGAAGACTTAAAATATTTTTCTTTGTCTCAATTATCTCTCCATTATTCTCACCTCACTACATACTACAATATTTTCCCACACATTACATAATTCCTATTTTTCTCTTCTTCTTCTTCACACGAAGGAAGAAACACCACTATTTATAGGTGGTAGAATTATTCTATGTAATGAACAGCAAAAGTATGGATAGTAAAGTTAAAATATGAATGTGATAGATGTTACAATAGTTAGCTAAGTTACAAGGTATAATGAGGATGATCATGGCATTGGTGGTTACACAAGTTACATAGAAAATGACGACCACATTCTTGACAATTTATACCTATTAATATATGCACTTTAATATTTTAATTTTAGGAATAAAATGCATATACACCAACAATGAAGATTCAAAGCACAGCTACTCAAGCCCTTGAATCTAAATTAAATTCAAATTCGACATAGTTCATATTATTGTTGAAAGAGAAAACACAAAGTCACCACTTCATATTATTGTTGAAAGAGAAAACACACAAAGTCACTAGTAAAATTGTTTCAAATTTGAAAAAAGATACTTAAACTTTTTGGGGGTCGTATGACCCCCCCTGAAAAATTTCATATTGATATTAATATGTAGTTTATAGTCACTTGTAAGGATGACAATGGATGGTGTCTCAACCGGTCCGTTCCGATTTCGATAACGGCACCTAATCCGTTCAGGATGATATCGATCGGATCTGATACAATTGGTACTTAGTGGTACGAAATTTGATTCCGGTGCGGAACATGATTTTTAACTGATTGACCTGATACCGATTGATCTGATTCTAGTCCGATCAACAGTCAAAATTTGGAATTTGAATTTTTTAAAAGAAAAAATATTAAGGAGCCATTGCGGGGGAGGAAAGGGGGACACCAACCGCTTTTTTGTCTCCCTACACTCCCATAACACCCACTACCTCCCTTAATCATTGTCACTATAAATACACCGTATCTCCATTCTTTTTTCTCACAAATATTCACATACTCTCTTTAATATACTAAACTCTAAAATCTCTTTATCATTCTCTTAATATTATTTAATTGTGGTATTAGCTAATTAGATTTGGAGTTTTTCTGAAGATATTGTAAGCTTTAATTATCATGCTTCAATTTCAAATTTGGTATACGTCTGCTATTACGCAAACTCTCGGTACATTCATTCCAACTTTAATATCTTTATTTGTTTGCTTTAATCTCTATATTTTTATTTTTTAATGTTTATATTTTTTTACTTTCATTATTTTTTGGTTATATATTTATATTTCTTGTTTTTTAATAATTTAGTTATATTTAATTCAATTATGAATTTTGATAAATAAAGTAGTGGAATAAAAATAATGCTTAAAAAGATCTTTTGTAAGGGTAAAAAAAAGTAGTGTTACTACTAGTTCATTACCTTCTAAATTTAGTGATGTTTAAGAAACTTCTTTACCACAATACAATAGTTACGATGTTGGATCTGATACGCAATTAGACCAAGAGACCCTAAGTAGGCGTTATGATATTTGTGATGAAGACTTATCAGAAAAAGATGACATAGATGAACAAGAGTTAGGTGAGACCCCTACCCCTACTAGTCTAGTTAAGGAATTATAGAAACAAGATGATAAAATTCCTTCTTTATCGAAATTTACTAGGATAAAGGTACCGAACGTACTAAAAGGTCTATAGTTGAAAATTTTTGGCATGCGATAGGTGTAAAAAATATCGCTAATTGAAATAAATGCAAGAAAAATATGAAACATTTGACTGAAAAAAAATAATAGGGGGACAGGATTGCGAACTAAGCATTTGAGACAATGTAGTAAAGAATTGTTCATCTAGAATGGAGGTCATAACCCCCACAAAAATGATACATCATTATTAGAAGAATCTGTAGGAGGTAATATGATTCAGACTCGTTTAAACTTGTCCAACCTGGCTAGGCCAAGCTTATCATCGATATATAGTGAAGATGTAGATAGAGAAGAATTAGCCAAAATGATTGTTGAAATGGATTTGTCTTTTAATTTTTCTTCACACACCAATTTTATTCATTATAATGGGTGAGTATATAATTCCTCTTTTACAGGTTTTTAATAAATACATCCAAAAGTGATATTTTTAAATATCAAGTTGAACATTGTCATTTTCTTTGTTGGATATTTAATGAATTTAATGGTAAAAAATTTATCACTTTTGATATGAATCGTAGTGTTAATGATAATGATTATTTTACTCTTATTGTTCATTGAATTTATCACCATTGGGACATGCAAAAAAGAAATCATTATTTATAAATATGTCGATGAGACTAAAAGTGATGCCTATATAGATAGTACAATAGCGAAAAACTTGAAATATTTTCAACTTATTGATAAAATAATGTCATGCACATTAGATAATGCGTCTTACAATATGAAAGTTGCTAAGTCTTTAAAAGTTAGACTTTGTCCAATAGATGATGATTATTTTCATGTTAAATGTATTGCATATATTTTAAATTTGATAGTAAAAGACAGTATCGATTTGTTTGGAAATAGTTGTTAAAAGTTCGAGTTACTTGTAGTTTTATTTTTAAAAATTAAAAAAAGTCTATATATACTGATTTAAATGTCGTTGTGGAGAATTAAAATTTCATATAAACAAGTTCCATGAGAAATTCCTACTAGATGAAATTCTTTACATGAAATGCTTGATATTGCTTATGATTATCGTGAACCTTTACAATTAGTTTATAAGACTCATAACAAAGATCATGATTTAAGACTATGTGATGATGATCGAATTGAAATAGAAAAACTTTACAAATTTTAAAAAACGTTTTATCAAGTTACGCATATAGTACCTGCTCAATATACTTCAACTATTTCTTTTGTTTTAGTAAATATTACTATTATTTCTAAAATACTTGTTGAATATAATAAAATTAATTTGTTCAAAGAGTCAATTGTAGCTATAATTGAATTTAAAAAAAAATATTTCTATTCTAGAAATTTATTTAACCGATACTTTACCATTTTACAAAAAAATTAATGAAATGATGATGGTTCAAAAAACTTACAAAAATTTAAAAATTCAATCTTATGAAGAGCGGTCAGTTGTGCTAGCATAGAACCTAAAGCTTGGATCTTGTACAATTTGTATCAAGTTAAGGAACAAAGTGTTGGTGGTCGAACCTTCTACTTCTAGGCCTAGATATGATGATTTAGATGATGAGATGGGTGAAGAACTTGATCTTCAATACTCTAGCATTAATATTTTTGATTTATATCTTTCTCAGGATTGAAATAATATTAGAGATGCAAATGGACAACTTCAACTTTTAGTGTAGTGGAAGATCTGTGTCAAACAATATCCAAAGCTTTCAAAGGTGGTTCGAGATGTCCTAGCAAGTCAAACATCAAGCTTTTAACCCAAAAAAATTTATTGTTGAAGATGATCGATATTCATTAGCAAATGATAGATTGGAGATTTCGATAATATTCTGAGATTGAATCAATGTTAAACTAAGAAATTTTGGGCTCCCAAAATCACTGTCCCAATTTGAAGATGAAATTAATAAAGTATCTGAAGGAAACAGTGACACAAGAGATGAACAGGGACGAAGATCAATTGCGAAAATATGTACGCCGAAGAAATAACTAAATTACAATAAAAATATTTTGGACATTAAAGATATAGAGATCTAATTCAAACAGAACTCTTCCTCGGAGATGGCTGCATAGATAAGATTCTCCTATAATATTTGTAGTACATGTACAATGTACGAAATTTGAATAAATATATAGACTATTCAACTTAGTTTTATTTTAAAATTTATCTTTTTTTAATGTAATTAATTTTATAAATAACTTAGTTAAAATTTGTCTTTTATGGAGATATGGAAAAGCAGCAGATACGACAACGAGAAGATATCAACGGAGTAATAATAGAAGACAAGCTATTAAATTGTGAAAGTAACATGTAAACTTTCACAATTTATTTTACGTAAAGTATTGAAAACTTTTGTATAGGCTAAACTTTTAGGTTTTAGACTTTTTAGACTTTTTGACTATTATTAGTCTAGGCATTAATAATTTTTGTCTTATTAGGAGACTTTTTGTAAAGTAGACTAATTTTAAAAACTTAAATACTCTTGTAAAGATTCATTCAGTCTATAAATAAGAGGAACCGAAGGCATTGCAAAGCAAGCCTTCATGTGTTGAAGCAAAAACTCTCTCCTGTCCACAATAAATATTTTGCTTAGTTATTAAAAAACAGATTTATTTCAATGGAAAAGCTATGGAGGAACAAACCTTAGAAATATCAAACCTACCCGAACAGATATCTTTATTTATGATTATGAATAGCTAAATTCATAATTCCCAACAATCATGGTATGATAAAATAAATTCACGTTAGTTACTTTATAGTAGAATTATTCGAAGAATAATATGTTAAGAAGTTTATTAGCAAAGTGGAAACGGAGAAAAATCTCTAAGAACTATGTCATCCTAAAGGTGAAACCATTGGGGCAAGAAGCCGTGGTGGGGAGTAACCAGAGTAGAGGCGTTGTTTAAGGGAAAAGTATCCAGATTACCATGCTAATAGTGACCGAAGAACATGTTATTTAAGAATAATCTAGTATATAGTAATCTAAGATGACCATATTTTGTTATGTACATGATTGAAGGGAATATTTTGAAAATAGCAATTTTATGAAAATGAATAATTATTTATCTGATGTAATGGTAGATAAATTTAAAATACTTATTTTGTATGCACTTAAGGATATAAAAATAGTAGATATAAGAAAATCATATTAGAAAAGGCATTTGGTAAATATTATATGACTAGAATAAATTACATATCATACCTACCTAACTAATCTTACAAATACTTACCATGATAAATTAAATATATCTAGAATTTTTGGAAAAAGATATGAGAAACATATAGTTAATAGAAAAACAGATGAAAGTAAATATAGACAAATACATGGAAACTAAAGATATAAAATATATAGAATTTCTTAATGAAAATATGCAAGAACTACTAAGACTAAAACAAACAACTGAAAAATATTATCAAGCTTAAATGACAGATGATATTAAAATACTTGTTTTATATATACTTAGAGATATAGAAATTATAGACATAAAGAAAATAATATGAGAAAAATTACAAGATTATGAAGAGGAAGAATTATTAAACAGTATAGAAAACTTACACATATATTATGAACATCAATATTACTTAGATTCAGATGGATATTATTCAGAATAAATTAATGTTAGAATATATAAAAAAAATTAGAGAAAGGCAAAATTGGATATATGAAGAAGTTAATTATAGAAATCAACTTGAAATAGAAAAAAGACAACTAGAAGAAAAATTACGTAAAATGAAATTAACCTTAGAAAAAGAAGATACAGATAATGATTTATTTAATACATACGAAAAATTATTTAATATAGATGGAAAATTACCTATACATGAACAACAAATACTAGTTAATCAGATAAAGAACATAAACCTACGCATTGAATATAGCAAAGTTAGAATAAAATACTACACAGAAATTGCTAAAATTTCAATAGGATAAAATAATAAACTACACAAATTAATGAATACATCTTACGAAAAGAATAAATCATTAAAAGATATTGAAACTAAATTTAAGAAATATCCATGCACAAAGAAAAATAGATCCATTATACATATAATAGATCTATTTCACAAGTTAGTTATCCGCACCCCCTACAAATAATAGATCTATTTCACAAGTTAGTTATCCGCACCCCCCTACAAATGGTATCAGAGCTCAGTTATTTAAAAAATACAACAGTAGCATAGATGTTTGAATTTAGATTAGATTGGATTGGATTAATTATGAGAAGACCATTTAAAAACAGAGAATCTTTTAGAAAAATTAAAGAATCTTTAATTAGTAATTATTCAGAATATATAAGACTAAATAAAACAAAAGAAAACCCACAAAGATTAGCCTACCTAATTACCTTAATATCTAGTATTGAAACAAAATTAATAATCCATTTAAAATCTAGAAAAATGAGACACATACCACCTAATTATGATAAAATCAGATATAGATATCCATCAAAATATTATAAATATGGTTTAAATAAATAAAGTACAAAAATACAAAAAACTAAAACAAATTATTTCTGAAAAACGTAAAGAATTAAAAATAAGAATAGAAAGACTACATTATAATATATTTGCTGGAGTTAGTGAAAACTCAATAAATACACAAAAAAATGAAATATCAAAATTAGAATCACAAATAGATAGTTTAGAATATATATATCAACATGAACTATTTACAATAAAATGAACAAAGAAGAATTTATAATAGATGAAAAAATATATGAAAATCACGAAGGATTAAAAATAAAAATAGTATTTTCTAATTTAGGAAGAAGATATAAGAAAATTGGTGAACATTTATATTTAATGTTAGAAAAAGAAAAATTAAAATTAGAAGATAAATTGACAGCTATGGTAAGAATAGAAAGAGAAAATGAAGAAATAGATAGGAAAAAGGAAATAGAAAAAATAAAACAACAAACTACAAAAGAAATACGAAAAATAGAAGAAACTAAAAATAGTAGAATTGCTGAATTAGAAAAAGAACTACAAATGTTAAAAGACTTGTATGAACAAAGACAAAAAGAAAAGGAAGAAAAAGATAAAGAACAAAAATTACTAAACGAGATAAATCAATTTAAAGAAAAATTAGACATAAACAATAAAGAAATAAAAAAATAAGGAATTAGAAATAAATAATATAGATGTTGAAGAGACAGATAATTATGATTCAGAAGATAGTGAAACATAGACAGAAATATTAACAAATACAAAAAATTTAGAAATCAATGAAAAACAAGAAGTAATTAATGAAGAAAACTTAGAAAATATCAACACAGAAATAAATACTCTTGATAAAAAAGAAAATGAAAATATAATACCTAGAACATCAGAAATAAGAAAACCTACATATTATAAGAATAAGTTTAAAAGATATAATCTAAAGAATGAATATGACAAATGGACACCAAAACAAATAGTTAATAAAAATTATAACTTTTTAGACTTAGACTGTGTAATAGATACAGAAAAAATAATACAATTATGGATAGGATATATGACAAAACAATTATTAGATAATAATATAAACATAACAGACGCACCAGAATATATAGAAAGAACACTAATAGGAACAGTGAAATTATGGTTTTCAAATTTAACTGAAAATAGCAAGAAGGTATTAAGAACTAATAAACCTACAGAAGGAACATCATCAACAACAACTAAACTAACACCTATAGAATTATTAAAAAAATATGAAACAGCTATAAAAGATGAATTTGGTAGTATGACAACAATAGAAGAAGAACAAAATGAAGAAAAAGATACAAATAGGAATTTAATGTTAAAATTAGCAATATGTAATATGTGTTATATAGATGAATATACTTGCGCATTTAAAGAATATTATTTTAAAGGAGCATATAATATAGAAGAAAGTAAAAAAATAAGAAAATTATATTTTAATAAATTACCCGAACCATTTAGTTCAAAGATAATAAAGAGTTGGGAAGAAACAAAAATAGTAGATACTCTAGGAGCAAGAATAAAAATTTTACAACAATGGTATAGAAATTTATGTGAAAAATATAGAGATGAATTAAAAATGGAAAAAACATTGATAAGAAATTTAGTATGTTGCAAAAATAAAATAGCACCCCAATTCGGATGCGAAGAAAGATATTATAAGAAAAGAAAAAGACATAAAAAATATAAGAAATATAAAAAAATCAAAATATAAATACAAGAAACCAAGAAAAAGATATTATGTAAAAAATTATAAATACAAAAGACCATATAGAAAAAAGAAATCTATAAAAGAATGTACTTGTTATAATTGTGAAAAATTAGGACATTTAGCTAGAGATTGTAAATTACCTAAAAATCCAAAATATAAACAAATATCAAAAATAAAAATAGAAAATACAGAATATATGCAAATAGATTATATAGATTATGAATTAGAAAGTGAGGATAGTATATATGAAATTTCAGAAAATGAAATAGATAATGAAATAGATAATGAAATAGATAGTGAAATAGATGAATCAAATGACTGAAGAAGATATAAAAATAATAACAAAGGAAGAATATTTAAATGATGAAGGAATAGACCAAAAAATAATATTTGACAGTAACATATTTGATGAAATAAAAGGAAAAGAATTAGACTTAAGTGTAGAAAAAATATTTAAAATACCAACAATAAGAAATCTATTTACTAAGAAAAAAGAAGAATATTATGTAGTATGCCAAAAGGAACATGTAATAGACTATAGATATGCAAAAGGTAAAGCTAGTATACCACTAGTAACAAAAAAAATAATTAATAAAGAGATAAATGATATAAAAAGTAGAGACCCAATAAAATATGTACACCTTGGAGGTACAGAGATATTAATAAAAGCATATTTTAGAGAAGGAATAGATACACCAATAGAATTATATTTAGCAGATGATAGAATTATAAAACCTGTAGAAAAAAGCATAATAACTGCCATAAAAGAAAATTTAATATACCAAAAATTTAAATTTATAATAAGTGCAAATTATTCAGTAGCGGTAACAGATAAAAATATAGATAAATCATTAGTATTATATTGGAAAATATCAGGAATAAAATTAACCCCAGGAAGTAAAATATTTACAGCAAGATGCAAAAATTTATATGTATTAATAACAAAACATAAAATAACAGGAAAAAATAAGATTAACAAAATACGAATAGAAAATCCATTCGAACAAATTGTAAAAACAATAGATTATAATTATTATAGCTATAGAGACATAGATATAGAAGAAAATTTAGAAATAATAAATTATAGAATAAGTACACCAAAAAGAATAGCTAATGAAAAACCAGAATCATCAAGCTTATCAAAAAGAACAAGTTATGAAATAAATTCAACAAATAATTTAAACCAATATTACATAACAGGAAAGGTAAATGAAAAAGAATATTTAACACTCTTAAATACAGGACAAGAAGAAAATTATATAGCAAAATATCTAGGAAAAAATGAAGAAATAAAAACTGATAATGATATATGCCCAGATCTACCAAGAAGTTTAATAAATAGTAAAAATATAGCAGAAAAAATAATAATAGGAATTAGAAAAATAAAAATAGAATTTGAAGTAAAGGAAGAAATGCAAAAAGCAGACATAATATTAGGAATAAAATGGCTAGAACAAGTAAAACCATATAATATAGAACATACACAATTAACCTTAACATATAACAGAGAGAAATTATTCTTAAGAAGAGCCTTAACATAAAATGAAAATATATGTATTAATGAAGATAGTAGTAGAAGGATATTACAGTAGATATTATACGTCTATGATAGATACAGGAGCAGAAGCTAATTCATGTAAATATAATTGCTTACCAGAAAGCAAATGGGATAAATTAAAAACACCAATAATAGTTAAAGGATTTAATAATGAAGGAAGTTTAATTACTTATAAAGCTAGGAATGTAAAAATACAAGTATGGGATAAGATATTAACAATAGAAGAAATTTATAATTATGAACTAACATCAAAAGATATACTTTTAGGAATGCCATTTTTAGATAAATTATATCCACATATAATAACTAGAACAGATTGGTTGTTTACAACACCATGTAAACAGAAAGTAAGAGCAAAAAGAGTTAATAATAAAATAAGAAAGAAAACTGATTGGATAAAAGGAAGCGAAAAAATTACTCAAAAGTTAGAAAATATAAAAAATACTGTAGATACAATAGAACTAGTCGTATTTTCAATAAATAAAACAGAAATAACTATATTTTCAATAAATAAGATAGAAATAATTAAGAAAAAATTAGAGCAATTATATAGTGAAGATCCATTAAAAGGATGCGAAAAACATAAAACTACTATAAAAATTGAATTAATAGATAAAAATAGCATAATAACCCAGAAATCATTAACATATAATTTTGACGATTTAAAAGAATTTAAAATGCATATAGATGAATTATTAGAAAAACAATATATACAAAAAAGTAATAGTAAACATAATAGTCCAGCATTTATAGTAAATAAACATAGTGAACAAGAAAAAGGAAAAAGTAAAATGGTTATTGACTATAGAAATTTAAATGCAAAGACTTTGACATATAATTATCCAATACCAAATAAGATATTAAAAACAAGACAAATACAGGGATATAATTATTTTAGTAAATTCGATTGTAAATCGGGATTTTACCATTTAAAGTTAGAAGAAGAATCTAAAGAATTAACTGCATTTACAGTACCACAAGGATTTTATGAATGGAACGTATTACCATTTAGATATAAAAATGCACCAGGTAGATATCAACATTTTATGGATAATTATTTTAAACAATTATCTAATTGTATAGTATACATAGATAATATATTATTATATACAAAAACTAAAGAGGAACATTTAAAATTATTAGGACAATTTACAGATATAATAGAAAAATCGGGAATAAGTCTAGGTGAAAAGAAAGCTGAAATTATGAAAAATCAGATAGAATTTTTAGGAATACAAATAGATAAGAGTGGAGTAAAAATGCAACAACATATAGTACAAAAAATAATAAATTCGAAAAAAAAATTAGATACAAAAAAGAAATTACAATCATTTTTAGGATTAGTAAACCAAGTAAGAGAATATATTCCAAAATTAGCAGAAACTTTAAAACCACTACAGAAAAAATTAAAAAAGGATGTAGAATATAACTATAATGAAGAAGATAAAAAACAAGTTCAAAAAATAAAATTACTTTGTAAAGAATTACCAAAACTACAATTTCCAGATGAAAATAGAAAAATTTGTATATATAGTAGAAGCAGATGCTAGTGAATGTAGTTATGGAGGAATACTTAAATACCGATATGAAGCAGAAAAATTAGAATACCATTGTAGATACTACTCAGGTACGTTCAATGAAACAGAAATAAAATGAAAAATAAATAGGAAAGAATTATGTTAATTATATAAATGTTTGTTAGCATTTGAGCCATATATTGTATATAACAAGTTTATTGTACAAACAGATAATACACAGGTATGCTGGTGGTTAACAAAGAAAATAGAAAATTCAGTTACAACAAAAGAGATTCGGAGACTAGTCTTGAATATATTAAATTTCACATTTATAATTAAAGTAATTAGTACTAACAAAAATGTTATTGCAGATTACATATCAAGACAAAGCTACACAGACTGATATAATAGAAGAGGATACTCTGGAAAAAATACTCAACACCCTAACTACGCTTTCAATGAAAGTGGACAGTATGGGTAATGAAATAGAAAAGCTAAAGACTAATGAAGTTAAACTGAAGTCTATAGCTACAAATCAGCTAACTCAGTAGTGTGCAGAGCTATGTCAATCGGAAGACATTAAAGTTCCAGAGCTAGAAGGAGACGATGGGACACTCCATAAAACCCATAACATTTATCAATCTACTTCTGCAGGTACAAGCAAAGGAGTTAGGAAAAACACAAATATGAACTTAAACAAGCTATTTGATAAACCATATATACCAAATACATCAAAAGATCCCATGTTTATACACCCACAAATTACCACATACCGAGATAGTTTAAACCAAGACAAAAAGACTTACAACTACACAGCCCGGACATATATAGAAAATATCTACAATGTACAAACCTTTTTAAATACTAAACCCAGAGCTATAAACATCCAAGAATCATATACAAACTATATAACCAAAAGATTGACCGGATATAATAAGCTAATTGCTTTACCTAAAACCAAACCAAGTCTAGTTAAAACTTGCTATGAATATGGACTACTCAGTACTGTATATACCTCTGACGAAAATGAGATATCCACTATACCAAAAATATATGAAGCATTTATCATTTTTAAAAGAATAACCAAAGGTACCCTATTTTTTATAAAAATTTACACGGCACCAGCAGAGATATTATATGATGAAGTTAAAAAACCCATACAAGTTGTAAAGATAGGAATGACACGAGACATGATTATACCACAAGATATTATTCCACAACAAGAAATACCTAGAATTGAGATACCAAAATTTTATGCGAATAAGAGGATTATCGGACTATCTATAATCTTGCAAGAGCTAGCGAACACATACTGCAACCAAAATCCCATATGGAGTTATTATTCAAGAAATCATGTACTAATATATTCAAATTCAAAGGAATTACGAGAAACAGATATGGAAACTATTAGGCAATGGATTCTGACGTTACTCAAACCAGAGACAGAACCTATCGCCAGAGTTATCAGAGAAAAATTTATTTCAGAAGAATTATTAACCAGATATTGCAAGACAATTGGACATAAATATCTAGATCATAAATGTTCAAAATTTAATGGAGGAGATAATGATATCCCAGAAGTTCAGCTAGAATAGAAGAAAAATCAACCAAGTAGATAAGCACGCCAGCTGGAAGATACAAGATAAGAAGCAATAATGGAGATATGGAAAAGCAGTAGATACGACAACCAGAAGATATCAACGGAGTAATAATAGAAGACAAGCTATATGGTTATTGAAAGAAAGAGAAGTTAAAAGGCATAAAACACTGTCAAAATATTACTCTTCACTAAAGATTCCAAAAAAGGCTGAATGCAAGATGTTTGATAACAATATCTCAACACACACGTCTGCCTTATCAGGAAACTAGTGAACATATTCGCGCACGATTCTAAATATATTTTTTTAAAAAAGAATCAAGAAAAATTATTGTAAATATATAAAGTAAATGTATATATATTAGTGCCTACATGTGGTTTAAATATTTATTTCAATAAGGAAATGAGTATTTACAAATATCTGCACACACACAAAAAAAAAAAAACTTAACATGCTACTAATTATCAGGTTATATATATCATCCTTCAAAGGGAAAAAAAAAAAAATAGTTTCTCTTTGAAAAATTAATATCCCCCAAAACATACATTATTTATCTGACAAAATTTAACATTATTATTTTCATCAAAATATAGACCTAAAAGGAAACAAAGAAAAAATTAAAAGAAAGAAAGAAAACGCTGTGAAACCAAATAAATGAGGTGATAATTTTTTGGGGTTTGATATGACTTTGTTTTGGCTCTCTCCCATCTTCGTTCGTTTTTTTGAGACCCAACAACCACATATTTATCTTATAATTTGCACAATTTTTCTATACCATAGTGTATTTATATGTTTAGTGTTTGATTAATTAGTTTAGTACAATTGATTGTCGTTTCTTTTCTCTTCATATTCAAGAGGTTAATTATCATCTTTAATATTGTCATTAGTCTTTTTTTCAGTTATATAAGATGTCTTTTCAGTTGCCCATTATTAACTACAATAATTTACACAATTCTTCTTTACTATAATGTATTTATATGTCCAATGTTTGATTGATGAATTTATTACAATTAATATTTATCGTTTCTTTCCTCTTCATATTCAAAAGGTTAATTATCATCTTTAATATTGTCATTAGTCTTTTTTCAGTTATATAAGATTTCTTTTCAGTTGCTCATTATTAACTTCAATAAGTTAGATATAATGAGTTTTTTTTTCATTTTAAAATTAGAGAAAAAACTCAAAAAAACCGCAAAAAAGATAAATAGGATGTTGGACCTTAGAGAGGGTCACGTCAACGATTCTATTAGTCTCCTTTATATATATATATATATATATATATATATATATATATATATATCATTGAATAATCGTCTTTTAAATATATTGGAGTACTATTAATCGGATTTGAAAATATCAAAACATAGTAATAAAGACAACTTAGTAAAATAAGCACACTTTCTAAAGAAAAGCGTAAAGTATATGAGTCTAATAGGTTAAAAAGAATTGATGGAGCGTAACTTCCTAAAAAATATTCTCATACTTGACATAAATATTATTGGTAATTGTATCTAATTGAATAAAAAAGGAAACTCAGTGCACTAAAGTTCTCGCTATGTGCAGAGTTGGGGAAGAGCCCCATCACAAGGATGTATTGTAGGCCATCTTACCTTGCATTTCTGCTAGAGTCTGTTTTCAAGGCTTGAAAACACGATCTCTTGGTCACATGACAACAAATTTACCAGTTACTCCAAGGCTCTCTTTCAAAAAGAGCAGCCCGGTGCAATAAAGCTCCTGCTATGCGCAGGGTTCGAGAAAAAGCCTCACCACAAGAGTGTATTATAATGCAAGAGACTGCTTTCAAGGCTTGAACCTGTGACCTCCTCTTATTAAATATTTTTTATAATGGTGCTCTTAATGGTTCATATGTTTCAGTTCAATATTAGCAGAAATTATAGGTACTGAACATAACATTAACTTCCTCAAGAATTACAAGCTATATGATCATCTTTTTCTAAAATAATAAGTAACACTCATAAAAATAAGTTCTCAAGAATTACAAGCTAATCTTTAGTTCATCTTCCTCAAAAGGAACTAATTGCATCAAGCCTAAGACAAAAACTAATTACATTGCTAATCAGAGCAATTTTCTGATATTTTTCTTCAAGTAAATAATATAATAGAATAAGCGACACAATTGAAACAAATAAGAAGTAGTAGTTTGATCCCACCGTGAAAAGAGCTCGTATATCTCCCTCGATCAAATTAGAATACATGCGATATAATAATAGTATGAAATCAACATGTTCTTGTTTATATGTATTAACTATCAAAGAATATGGTTCCGATTGAACACAAGTACAACTACAATGAAACTAAAATTTCATGAAATAATCCTGCAATTATACTGTTGCAGAGCTATACTTTAAGCTATTACCTCGTTCAGTCTAATTAGAAGTACTTCAACACATGCATGAATTTAGCTTGAAATATAAAAAGCTCTTAAAAAAATTCAAAGAATGACCTGCTATTGATAAACAATAACAATATAATTGTAGTATAATCCTATAAAGTTGAGTTTGTTG
>NC_061117.1:119710057-119752543 GCF_002878395.1 Capsicum annuum
CTGAACTATCTGAAATAGTTTAAAAATACCTCTCGTTAGATTTTTTACTCAAAAATAACCCTCTCTCTAACAAATTTCCACTGATGACGCCACCTGGATATTCTACGTCACTAGTTCTTTTTTAAAATCCATCAGCCCATTAACTTAATAGATGACCCGACCCGGCCCAATATCCAAAAGACCCTAATCAACGAATAATATCATCAGAACCCCTCATTTAACTTCTCAAAAAAAAAACTGATGAATCTTGAAAAATTGATTTAGGGTTCCTTTTTAGTTGGCTAAACATTGATGCTTTCCTCTTCCTTTCAGAACTGCACTTCTTCTTCTCCAATTTCTTAAAAAAGCTTTATTTGCTCCTAAAATTTGTAGCAATGTCGGAAGCTTTTAGTGACAGGAATACTTGAAATTGTTTTGTTACCTGTCACCAAGTAGATTCTAATTGGATAAGATATGATATTATTTAAGTCTGTGACCAAGTTCAGATTTGGTACATGAAGTCTTCAATTTAAGATGATGATGCAATCATTTCACATATAAATGAACTTTTTTCTGTGATAGAGTATTGTTTTGTTTTTGTTTTTTGGTTAAATTTTTTTCTGTTATATTGTCACAGGAGCAACATAACTTCCTTGTTTGCTTTCATGAGCAATCAATAGTAGCACCTACACTTCTTTGCTTTCCTTCAGAACTTCCGTCATGGAAGTATCTCTGTAGCCTACAGTAGGGTGATTAAGACATATATGATGGTGCTAAGACCTAGATCATGTCTGTCGGAGCTGACTTATATGAAAAATGAAGGTAAATGCAAATATAAGGTTGCCTTCATGCAATACACCAGACACTTGCCAAAACAAGCAGCCCTTTCACTAACAGAGAACTTAAAAGTACACAAAACAATACATTTTTTTTATAAATTTGACCGATATTCAAAAAATTGAATCAAATACAATGCAGTCGGCAAAAATTGACAACCAAATAGCAGAGCAAAACTCAAGATTATCCGAGGATTAGTTATTTCTTATCCCTCAAACCAAACGTGCCCTAGAGGTGTTTAGGCATATTATGCCTTAGTGATTGATTCAAATACGCCTGATTATGTGGTTGGTGAGTTGCTTCCAGCGCAATCATTTTCCTCAGAAGCTTTTGAAGTGAATGGAAAACCAAGTCCAATAGCAAAATGTGAGAAAGTAGATGTCCCAGCATCTCCACCCATTGACCCCTGCTGCCCAGGTGCTACAGGCTGTGGAAAGTACAAGGTTTTCGCCCAAGATGACATGGCTGATGCAGGTGACTTGGATGTGTCCTGAGCAAAATTGTCTTTCTGGGAATCAATTGGCTTGAGAGCTTTAGCATCATCAGGAGGTTTACTAGAGAGTTGTGGAGATGAACTAGTGGATTCAGATTCCATTCTTGAACCAAACAGAAAAATGACAAGACAATCAGCATTGTGAAGAACCACAATAAAGAAACAAATTGGTAAATCGGTGCCACCACATGATACAGTTGAAATGGAACTCTAGTCATCAATTAGCGCTAAGCTTAACCTGCTATACTTCTCACATCTTCACATAGTGGAGTATGACTATGCACAAAGAGTTTATCTAATTTAAAATGACCTGTGCATTAAATTGGTAAGTGTAAGGAGATAGGGATGCTAGATGCAGCGGTAGAAAAAGTCACTCAATGAATTGGTGTATCACACACTTAAGAGACATGAGCGGGGGTATGTAAGCATGTCCTGTGCAGAAGTTTTGAAGTAATATACTTCTCACATCTTCACATGATGGAGTATGACTATGCACGAAGAGTTCATCCAATTTAAAATGGTTTTGTGTATTAAATTGCTAAGTGTAAGGAGATAGAGACTCCAGACGCTGCGAAAAGTCACTCAATGAATTGGTGATCACACACTTAAGAGACAGGAACAGGGGCATGCCAGACTCTTTTGAAAGTATTTACGGGTTGAACGAGTGAGGTCTAGAGAGTCCAGGATACGTGAGGTTGTGTTGTTCTCTTCTTTGCCGGTGTAGTTGTTAAATCCATCTAAATCTTTTCTGACAAGGTTAAATTTAAAATGAAAATATAAATTAATATTTAAACTCACAGGGAACCTAACATCAGAAAATTGCAACGCCTCTTAAAATATAAGTATTACAAAACCTCCTATAAGAACGAATCCTAGTAGTTGGCCAAGTGATTATCTCCTATAATTGGCTACAACAACAACATACCAAGTATATTCCCACCAAGTGAGATGTGAGGAGGGTAAGTGTATGCAGTCCATATCACTACCTCAAATGTGAGATAGAGGTTGTTTCCGATAGACCTCGGCTCAAACATTCTAACAAAGTTCAACATCTATATTTGATAATCTCGGTGCAGCTAATATACTCAGATAAAAATATTATGACCTGGAGATAGAGATACTACACAATAAGGCAGAAATTGAAGTTTAAGTGGACAAATATATATATATAACACACACAGACACACACGCATACATAATGAGAAAATCGCTAAGGGTAAAAATGATCAATGAGACTTACTACTTGTCTAAGGGAACGCATACGTAGACCCCGTGTATGCATGAAATCAGTTAAGATTCGACCATCTATTGCTGAGAGTTCCAAAGAGCCAAAATCAGCCACCTGCATGCATTGTAAAATGAAACACAGCTAAGATACATGTCACATATTGATGTATCTATCGTACAACTTTCTTTATAGGTTTATATATACACAATACTATTTAAGTGTTACCAGCTTTGGCAGGGCAACTTCATTGTAATACTTTTGAGATAGATCAATCAGCTCTTCAAAAGACTATCAACAACAGGAGTAATATCTTGAACATATTATCTTGAACAACTTTCTTTATAGATTATTTCCTATAATTACATTTTCTATTTCCCAACAGTACCAAACCGACATTCTTGGGGTGGCCAAATCCTGAAGATCAAGGATTAAGTCAAAAGGACTTTAATAATATGACCGTTATTTCTATGCTATATAGTTTCAAAGTTGACAATCTAATTTATTTAGGGTGTTGATTTTGGGTGAATTTATGCATTCTAGCGTTACTATATTCTAGCTTTTTTAGCCTTGTTTTGAGGATGAATCATGTGCGTAATGTGTTGATAATAAGATAAATGTGCATCTAAGTGTCCATGTATGTGTTCACAACGTTTAATAGTGTTTCAAACAAGTTTTGATTCAAATTGATCATTTAGAGTTCAACCGAGAAAACTAGTGTGACTAGCTTGAGCTAGGTGTTTGTCTAGTCTATCGTGTTGGGTTCTAACTTTTTTAATGAGTTCCTAAGGTTTTTATTGTGTATTTATATGTGAAAAAACTTGTTTATAATGTTCAAGGGTCAATTAGATCAAGACAAGAGTCAAAACAATAAGCCTAAAATCAATGGGGGCAAGCCTAGTCTTAGCTCGTGTTTGTAGTTTATCATCTTGAATGTTGTGTTCTTTTGAGTTCTAAATTGTTGTGTTTTATGCTATAGGATGACTGGTGAATGGATTAATATGATATATGAAGGATATACAAGCTTTAAATTAAGTGAAAACAACTCAAAAAGGCTTGGAATGGATCAATAGAAGCACAATACTCAACTTGGACTCAATTTGGACACTTGGAATGTCCAGGGCGAGTGAGGGATCGTTGAAAGGCCTTTTGGTGTGTTCCATACACCAAAAGATTCATAAGACACCCAAAACAGTGTGCCTTCTCTATGAAGGTGCGTTGCGACCCCTAATCAAGTCAAATGACCCCCGCGATGCGACCCTTGTCCCACCGACGAACAAATTCGCCTCCTATAAATAGGGCACTTGTAATTGATGCTAAAAACCTTGGACGACTTTGAAAATTGTAGAGGGACTGTAAAACACTTCAATTAGGGTTTTTCTTTCTTTACTTTAGTTTTTTAATAGATTTAATCATGTATTCAATTACTTTGATTACGGTAATGGCTATTAGCGGCTAAAAGCCCTTTTCTGGGGTTAAGGACAAGATCATGAATACATTCATTTTGAATTAAGTTTGTTTGAGTTGCTTATGATTATGGTTGCTTGTTTATCCTTGTTTTAACTATTTTAAGGAGTAGCTATGTAATACCTTAAACTTTTCTTAAACTTAAATTCGCCTCTAGAAGGTTAAGGAATGACTTCCTATGAGAGTATCATTTAAACCATATAGAATTTCCCTAATTTCAAATTTTTATCATGTGGAAAATTTAATTAGTTTTTCAATGATATAATATCTTCCCAAATCCGATAACAGGGCACGAAGTTATGGCTAATTTAAGTCCTAGTCGTAAAATAGCATTATTTTACTGCTTGGCGCGTCGCGGAGAAGGTCTATTTGACAATTGCCAATTTCTAGTGGAACTCCACGATAGCATCGCATCGCGCTGAAGTTCCAGGTCCCAACCAGTGGGACAACGCGATAGCACCACGTCGCGGTGACCCCCAGAATCCCGTTTGTCAAATTCCCCGCCCATAAAATTGAGTTTTCCAGTTCAATTTTTCCAACTTCGTACAAAAGTTAAAAAGGGCACTTTGGACTTTTTTCAAGCCCCTTAAATCATCCAAACACCTAATCCAAGGTCATTCCAAGCATCATATACGACTTTTCTCAAAAATTCTCTCAAATTAAAAACCCTAAACATCCAAACCCAATTCTAAGAATCTCCTAAGTTCACCATTAATTCTTCAAATTGATTCAAGAATTGGATTCCTCAAACCAAGAGCCTCAAGAATATCCATTCAAGTGTACGAATAGAGTCCCAAGGGTCAAAGTTCATCCAAAGCTCCTAATTCAAGGTATATAGGGTTTGAACAAGAACACTTCTTTCGTTCTTGTGCCCAAAGATTCAATTTTTATAAATGAATTTCATGTTTTTTGCAAGTGGGTCTGTACTCAAATTGTATTATTTTGGAGAATATGAATTGATAAGTTGTTCAAGCTTTGAATTGCATGATTATTTCGCTTATTTATGATTTGAATTGATAATTCATGCTATAAATTGCACATTCCTATATTAATGTGATATTTTCAAGGGTTTCCAAGATTGGTGTCATGAATTAAGCTTTATTGTGAAATTGTGATCCTTTAAGAATATACATGTCTTAAGTCCAAAAATGAATTGTTTATACTTTCTAAAGTGTTTTAAGAAGTGTATTGATATTTCCATGTTATTAAAGTTTTAAAGCCTATTGGTGATAGTCTACCAAAGTTTCAAGAAAAGAGTTGATTTTAATCCTAAGCTAAGAAATAAAATCCACACCATTTGATTTAAGCTAAAGGAAAGCATAGTTGGCTTCCATTGCATATTTTTGAGTTGTTTAAGGTGGATTTTTCTTAAAAGTTTTGAGTTTAAGTAAGGGAGCAGTATTTAGCACCGAGTTGGGCTTGAGTCCAAGGTCTCATGCCCCAGAACTACGAGCCATTGTAGGATTTGATTTACCCCAAGTGGGTTAAGCTAGTGATCACTAAAAGTAAAAGGTTCTACTCTAATGGCAAGGATAAAATAGTTCTCCCCAACGTGGGCAAGGCATTGGACTTCATGTATCTCACATGGTTTATGTCGGTTAGAAGAAACTCCCAAGTTTTCTCGAGTCTCAAGTCTTACAGTTATTAAGGTTTTAAGTCCTTGAGTTTCAAAGAAGTTTCTAGTTTTCAAACGACTAAAGTGCATGTTCTAAAAGTTGTTGTTTTAAGAGTTCAACTAGTTTACAAGCTTGAGATCAAAGAAAGAATACAGATTTAGGATAAAGTGTAATGGATCACATGAATTATACTACATGTTTCATTATTCATGATTTATGAGAGTTTTATTCAAGCTATGTGAGTCATCTACAAAACCATGTATGTTTTTCATAAAGATTTATTGTATTGATATTTAGTTGCATACACCTCCATATACTCAGTACATTCCCAAGTGCTAATCCGCATATACGTCTATGTGCTACATTGTCTCATAATGTAGATTCAGGTGCTCAGTCCTAGCAGCGTCACTGATCCCGAGTACCTTTATCTACCCCTCCATTATGGTGAGTCCTCATGGTTCGAGGACCTATCTCCAGGTACTTCAGTATTTTTAGTAGTTGTTCTACTGCTTTCAGTTCAGTTCGAGTCAGTTGGGGATCTATCCCAATGGCTCTCTAGTTTGTTGAGTAGTAGAGGCTTTGTCAGACTAGATGGTCAGTATATTTTAATTTGCAGTATTTTGTTACTTTTACAGTACTCATTCGGATTTCAGTTAGACATGATATGACATGATTTCTTATTTTGCTCTCATTATCTTTAAGTAAGCTTTGTACTAAGTAGCAAGCTCAAAGGGTTAGCTTGGGACTACTTATAGCCTTAAGCACCGTGTGACTCTCTGGGGTAGGATTTTGGGGCATTACAAACTTGGTATTAGAGCCTAAGGTTTAAGGAGTCCTAGGGAGTCTAACAAGCCACGTTAAGTAGAGTCTTGATCATCGGTGTGTAGCGCGCCACATCTATGAGCAAGAGTCTACAAGATATTTTAGGAAAAAGTTATTTCTTTCTTTCAAATTCTATTGTGCCTATAGTTGTCTCTCCTAGATATTGATTTGTGCTCTGTTATTTCAGAAAATGCCTCTCTGAAGAGTGAATGCCCGTAGAAACAATAATAAACAACCCCAGCCTGTTGATCCCTTGAATGAGACTTGTCTCATGCTGAGTTTCGTGCGGCCTTTCATGCATTAGCCCAAGCAGTTACCGCGAATGCTCAGATGAATAACCATGCCGCAGTTTTGCCTCAGCAAGGAGCTAATTTAGCCATTGTTAGGATCTGTGATTTCATGAGAATGAACCCTCTAGAGTTTTATTGGTCGAAGAAAGGTGAGGACCCACAGTTATATCTCGAGGAGGTAAGGAAGATCACCCAAGTGATGCATGTCTCCGAGGAAGAAAGTGTTGAGCTAGTATCTTATAGGTTAAAGGACATTGCTTATGACTGGGTTATTGCATAAAAGAAGAATAGAGGGAAATATGACGCTCCGTTACTTGGTAGGTATTCCAAGATGCATTCTTGGACAAGTTCTTCCCGCTAGATATGAGGGAAGCAAAGATAGAGGAATTCATGAGCTTAAGGCAGGGCTCCATAACTGGGAGTACTGCTTGAAGTTTAATTACTTAGCCAAATATGCTCCTGATTTGATTTCTAACACCCGAGCTAGTATGAGTAAGTTCATGATTGAAGTATCTGGACTGGTATTGAAAGAGTGTAGGACTACTATGTTCAACAGGGACATGGATCTTGCTAGGCTAATGATTCATACCCAGTAAATAGAGGCAGACAAGATAAGGGAAAGAGACAGAGTGGGGGGAAATAAGGGGGCTAGATTCGAGCAGCATAAGTATGGTCAGACTAGGTCCCATGGAGGGAACCATCCATAGTTTCAGAGTCGTTCGTCCATGCCAGCACCTTTGTCAGCTAGTTCTTTCATGCCCAAAAATAGGTAAGAGCAAGGGAACAAGCCTTCTATGTCCAAGTCCTAGAATAGTGTAAGTAATAGGCCTAATTATCCTTCCTATGCTAAGTGTGGTAGGACCCATCCCAGTGAGTGTTTGACCGAATAAAAGGGTTGTTTTGGTTGTGGAAAGTTGGGCCACAGACTTAGAGAGTGTTTGTATGCCAGGCATGGGAACAGAGATGTGTGACCTCAGACTCAGGCTAATAGTGCCCCAGCTCCTTTAGCCAGTCCAGCTCCTCCTCAGCGCGTTTCTTCTAGTACTGATGGCGGTCAGCGGTAGAACAGGTTCTATGCCTTACCATCCCATTAGGAGCAGAAGGATTCTCCCGACGTTATTACTGGTATGCTCTGCGTCTTTCACTTTGATGTTTATATGTTGTTGGACCCCAGGTCAAGTTTCTCTTATGTGACCCCACGTATAGCTGTGAGTTTTGAAATAAGTCCCAAAAAGATTCCTGAGCCTTTCCTAGTTTCTATTCCAGTGGAGGAGCCAGTTGTTGCTAAATAAGTGTATAAAAAGTGTCCCATTACTGTTATTCATAGAGTCATACTTGCTAATTTGATAGAGTTGAACATGGTGGATTTTGACCTTATTCTAGGTATGGATTGGCTTTATTCCTGCTACACGTCTATAAACTGTTATACCCGTGTGGTTAAGTTTCAGTTTCCGGATAAGCCAGTCTTCGAGTGGTCTAGGAGTTCAGTATCTCCCAAGAGTCATTTTATATCCTATCTCAAAGCCAGAAAGCTAATATCTAAAGGTTGCATTCATCATCTAGTTTGAGTTAAGGACACTAGGTCCGAGGCTCTAACCATTCAGTCGGCCAACGTTGTTAATGAGTTCCTTGATGTTTTTTTTTGGAAGATCTCCCAAGGGTACCTCCCAATAAAGAGATAGAATTCGAGATTGACCTTCTTCCCGATACTCAGCCTATTTTTATTCCTCTCTACCGTATGGAACCTGCAAAGCTTAAAGAGTTGAAAGAGTAACTCAAAGATCTTTTAGACAAAGGTTTTATAAGGCCTAGTATGTCACCTTGGGTCGCACCTATTCTATTCGTCCGAAAGAAAGATAGTTTTTTGCATATGAGCATTGACTATTGTCAGCTTAATAAGGTCACAGTCAAGAATAAGTATTCTCTTCTGAGAATTGATGACCTGTTTGATCAGTTGCAAGGTGTGAGTTATTTCTTGAAGATAGACCTTAGATCCGGCTATCATCAACTTAAAGTAAGGGAGTGTAATATCCCAAAGACAGTCTTCCGAACCCGTTATGGTCACTTTGAGTTTCTAGTCATGTCTTTCAATCTAACCAATGCTCCAACGACTTTCATGGACCTCATGAATCAAGTGTTCAAGTAGTATCTTGATATGTTTGTCATAGTGTTCATAGATGATATACTTGTTTACTCTCATACTAAGAATGACCATTCAAATCACCTTAGAATTATTTTGCAAACTCTTAGAGATCATTAGTTGTTCACCAAATTCAGTAAGTGTGAATTTTGGCTAAGATCAGTAGCTTTTCTGGGTCATATCATTTCAGCCGAAGGCATTAGAGTTGATCCCCAAAAGATAGAAGCTATAAAAAACTGGCCCAGACCTATCACTCCGTTTGGCATTAGGAGTTTCTTGGGTCTAGCTGGCTACTACCGCCATTTTGTTGAAGGTTTCTCTTCTATTGCATCCCCCATGACCCGGTTGACCCAAAATAAAGTTAAGTTTCTATGGTCAGATTCCTGTGATAAGAGTTTTCAAGATTTGAAGATTCAACTCACCTCAGCCCCTATGTTGACTTTGTCTGATGGTACGGATGGTTTTGTGGTGTATTGTGATGCCTCTAGAGTTGGTTTGAGTGTGTATTGATACAGAGAGTGAAGCCACATAAAAAGAACTATCCAATCCATGATCTTGAATTAGCTGCTATGGTTTTTGCTTTGAAAATATGGAGAAAGTATCTGTATGGTGTTTATGTTGATGTGTTTACGAACCACAAAATCTTGTAGCATGTATTTTCTAAGAGGGAGTTGAATCTTCGCCAGAGGAGATAGTTAGAGTTGCTAAAAATTATGATATAAGCATGTTGTATTATCCGGGCAAGGCTAATATAGTGGCAGATGCCCTTAACAGGTTATCTATGGGTAGTGTGACTCATGTAGAGAAGGGTAAGAAAGAGTTAGCTCATGATATGCATTGTCTAGCTAGATTGGGTGTTAGGTTGATTGATTCTGCTGAAGGAGAAACAAGACTTAGATTTCAGTCAGACTAAAGGAGTCAGTTAAGGATCAAAAAGTAGAGGTTTTCTCTCAAGGGGGAGATGGGGTGTTGAAAATGCAGGGTAGATTGTGTGTTCCTTGTGTTGACGATCTGAGGCAAAGAATTATGATTGAAGCACATAGCGCGCGGTATTCTATTCATCCCAGAATCCCATTTGTCAAATTCCAGTGAGCCACCGTGATAGTGGCACGTCGTGGTGGCCCATAAAATCGGGTTTTCCAGTTTAATTTTTCAACTTCGTACAGAAGTTAAAAAGGGCACTTTGGACTTTTCTAAGCCCCTTAAATCATCCAAACACCTAATCCAAGGTCATTCCAAGCATCATATACAAATTTTCTCAAAAATTCTCTCAAATTAAAAACCCTAAGCATCCAAACCCAATTCTAAGAATCTCCTAAGTTCACCATTAATTCTTCAAATTGATTCAAGAATTGGATTCCTCAAACGAAGAGCATCAAGAATATCCATTCAAGTGTACGAATAGAGTCCCAAGGGCTAGAGTTCATCCAAAGCTCCTAATTCAAGGTATGTGGGGTTTGAACAAGAACACTTCTTTCGTTCTTGTGCCCAAAGATTCGATTTTTATAAATAAATTTCATATTTTTACAAGTGGGTCTGTACCCAAATTGTATTATTCTGGAGAATATGAATTGATAAGTTGTTCAAGCTTTGAATTGCATGATTAGTTCGCTTATTTGTGATTTAAATGATAATTCATGCTATAAATTGCACATTCCTATATTGATGTGATATTTTCAAGGGTTTCCAAGATTGGTGTCATGAATTCAGCTTTATTGCGAAATTGTGATCCTTTAAGAATATACATGCCTTAAGTCCAAGAATGAATTGTTGATACTTTCTAAAGTGTTTCAAGAAGTGTATTGATATTTCCATGCTATTAAAGTTTTAAAGCCTATTGGTGATAGTCTACCAAAGTTTCAAGAAAAGAGTTGATTTTAATCCTAAGCTAAGAAATAAAATCCACACTATTTGATTTAAGCTAAAGGAAAGCATAGTTGGCTTCCATCACATATTTCTGAGTTGTTTAAGGTAGATTTTTCTTAAAAGTTATAAGCTTAAGTAAGGGAGCAGTATTTAGCACCGAGTTGGGCTTGAGTCCAAGGTCTCATGCCCCAGAACTACGAGCCACCGTAGGATTTGATTTACCCCAAGTGGGTTAAGCTAGTGATCACTAAAAGTAAAAGGTTCTACTCCAATGGAAAGGATAGAACAGCTCTCCCCAATGAGGGCAAGACGTTGGACTCCATGTAGCTCACATGATTTATGTTGGTTAGAAGAAATTCCAAAGTTTCCTAGAGTCTCAAGTCTTAAAGTTATTAAGGTTTTAAGTCCTTGAGTTACAAAGAAGTTCCTGGTTTTTAAAAGACTAAAGTGCATGTTCTAAAAGTTATTATTCTAAGAGTTCAACTAGCTTACAAGCTTGAGATCAAAGAAAGAATACAGATTTAGAATAAAGTGTAATGGCTCACGTGAATTATACTATATGTTTCATTATTCATGATTTATGGGAGTTTTTTTAAGCTATGTAAGTCATCTACAAAACCATGTATGTTTTCCATAAAGATTTATATATTTATATTTAGTTGCACACACCCCCATATACTCAGTACATTCCCAATTACTGATCTACATATACGTCTGTGTGTTACATTGTCTCATAATGTAGGTTTAGGTTCTCAGTCCCAGCAGCGTCACTAATCCTGAGTACCTTTATCTACCCCTTCACTGTGGTGAGTCCTCATAGTTCGAGAACTTATCTCCGGACACTTCAGTTTTTTAGTAGTTGTTCTACTGCTTTTAGTTCAGTTCGAGTCAGTTAGGGATCTGTCCCAATAGCTCTCCAGTTTGTTGAGTAGTAGAGGCTTCTTCACACTAGATGGTCAGTATATTTAGATTTCCAGTATTGTGTTACTTTTACAGTACTCATTCATATTTCAGTTAGACATGATATGACATGATTCCTTATTTTGCTCTCATTATCTTTAAGTAAGCTTTATACTAAGTAGCAGGCTCAAAAGGTTAGCTTGGGGCTACTTGTTTCCTTAAGCACCTTGTGACGCTCCGAGATAGGATTTCGGGGCATTACAAGCTACTCTTAGAATATATTTTTGTTAACCTCGTGATCTCGGGAGAGGGAATAGGAATATTGAATACAGAGATAAGCAAAGTATGATTTGTATTCTTTTATAAAATAAGGAATTCAAATTAGCATCTAGGACAGGGATGTACTTAGAATCCTTACTTGATTCACACGTAGGATGATAGCTTTAAATCACTTAGTTGGATTATTACATTCCCGCTCAACGATGTAGTTGTAATGTCCACATTAGGTAAACAGTTATAGGTTGGGAGACTATGATCATGCGATTACCCCTATGAATCAACAACCTTGATAAGTAATCTAATGAATAAAGTTTAATGGCTTAGTATGATTGTTCGTAATCCTTAACCCTGGGACACTATCCTTTGATTTTCCAAAGTCATTTACTTTTCCGTATTAGTTTAGTTTACTTTTGGTTTACAATTCTAAAACTTTATTTGATACTTTACTCAATTTGTTAAACTGGAATTGGATAGTTTTTTAACACAAGTCCCTGTGGGATCGTTTTCAGCTTTCTTGAAGGCCACTCTATTACTTGGTAGACCACGTACACTTGCGTGTGCGCTTGGACGTTGTCAAGTTTTTTGCGCCATCATTGGGGACTTGTAAATAAACAACTATCTTATTTTAGTTTTTCCATATTGAGATTTACATAGTTTAGTTGTTTTAGTTTTTTTTAGTTTCTTTTATTGTTTTTTATCACACTTCTTGAGATGTCATCCTTGTATAGATAGTTTTTGAGGGATGATGATTCTTGTCATTTTTGTGTAGGACCCCACAATGAGGCTTTTTGTCCAGATTTTGATCCAAGCATTTGGAGGGGATCTGCTTGTTTTCAACCTGTGGAGCAACCCACAAGTTGGTGTGTGGTTTATTACAATATGTATCACTCTGGAAATATGTGTTCTTTTAATCCTGATTCAGTCATGTTTGTGGGAAATGCTCAACAGACAACTAAGAAGGTAGATGTAGAGTTGACTTCCCAACCTATTGCAGACAAAGTTGCTGATAATTTGAGGAAGTATGAGTACTCGAAGCATGAAGTTGTTGAACAGGTTTAGGAAATACCATCACCACCATCTCCACAGAGGCAGAGAAAAACACAAGAATCACAACCACCCAGTTGTCATCTTTATCTTGAGACTGTAATTGAGAAGGTGAATATAAATGAGAGTGTTGAAGATAGTGTAAATTTAGAAGTGGGATTGGTTGGGCATCACTCAAAGAACTTTTCTACATTATGTTTAGATGATGTCTTGTATGTGGAATCATTTAAAATAGTAGAAGAATGTGAAGATGGGGAACAAGAATCCTATATTCTTGATTTTACATCGACTAAGCAACATAAAAACACACCTCACCTCAAGGCCGAGTGGTTTACCATACTTCATCCATTAATTGATTCCTTAATCTTTATACCACCACCTTATGAGCGAGATAAAAAGATGGATGAGAAGTTGGGGGTGAAATTCATATCCTCAAGATGGAGGAAAAAACATGATTAAGTTGTACCGTGCTACTAAATTAGGCACTTCTTGGGAGGCAACCCAAGTAAAGTTAAGTACGTATGCTTTATTTTAAGTTTTTATTTCACATAGTTTTTGTTTTTGTTGAGTCACAGGTTGATGAGAAGTCTGAGTGCCAGAAACCTGAGCTAAGGAGCATGGCAGAGACTGAGTGTGGGGTCCCTAGACCTTCTTAATGTGTAAAAATGTTACTAGCTAGGCCTAGAGGCATCAGGGAGCATTTCTATATCTTGCTCTTAAGTTCACTTTGGAGACAAAGTAGATTTTTAAGTGTGGGGTGGAGAAATTTTCAATTTTGGGCTCAATTTAAAATTTTTTGTGTAAGATAATCTTGTTGGTACTATTTTTGATTAAATGGTGCAAGTGTTATGATTGTGAAAGCATGTTGAATTATGTGAATTGCTACTTTTGAGACTCTTAGGCTCAAGTTTTTGACTTTTGTTCTTGTTGGCTTAAAATTTGAATTCATGTTATTGTGTGGTTGGGAGTCTATGATGATCCTATATGAGTCAAATATGTGCCATATGTGATATGAGGTATTTTGCATATTCCTTGTTGTATATGATGTCTAGAACTTGCCCGGTGTGTGTATAAAGCGAAATAAAGAGTGTGGGTTTAGGAGATGATATAGGTATTTCTTTGATAGCCTTGTTTTTATCTTCTCTTTTGCCTACCTTTGTGTATAATTCTAGTTAAACCCCATTGAGCCTTTAGATTTTTCTTTGGTAGCCTCATATGTAGCCTAACTCCTTTTCCTTTATTGACCTTAATTTGATCCAAAAAACTGCTAAGTGATTTAATTGTAAAAATAATTGAGTAAGGAGTGTGAAATTCAAAAATTAGGAGGAAGGTGAAATTGATGCACCAAGGTAATAGTTATTGGTGTTTATATTTGATGTGTTGTAGTTCAGAGTGATGTAAATGGTGTTAGAATTTAATACCCCGTATTTCTCTAGCTTAATTTAACTCTCAGTACGTGAGTAATCCTATATAATTTTTTCTAAATACTCAGTATTTTTCAGCTTAGAGCTTACCATTGCATAAGAAATTCAGTCACCTTTCCAACGATATAAAATTCGCCTAAATTCGATACCCGGGTGAAGAGTTATAGCATATTTTGTAAAACAGTATACCACCTGGCACATCACCGCGTCACGCTAAGGATCCAAATGGAAATTGTCAAAATCCAGTGAGCCATCGCGGTCCCACCGCGTCGCGCCACCAGTCATTTCCCAATTGTCAATTTCTAGTGTGACTCCACGATCATGGCGCGTCGCACCAAGGGGTAAATTCGCATACAGTGAAGCTCTGCAATTGTACTATATCGCACCAAGCTCCCAGTGCCCAATTGTCAATTTCCAGTGACACGGTGTAATAGCACCGCGTCGTGCCAGAGCCCAAAATTGGGTTTTTCAGGGAAGAATTTTTAAATCTTCCCAGGGGTAATTAGGTCTTTTTCTACGGCCCTAATCAGTCTAAACACGAAATTAAACCCCTAAATAACTCATTATCTCATTATTTCTCAAAATTAAAAATATTCTCTCTCAAATAGGCAACCCTAGCTTCAAGAAATCAAGAACAAACTCAAGAATGCCTCGAAGAACCTTCAAGAATTAATATACCCGGGTATGTTAGGTGTTCATTCATGGGTTTCTTTCACCCATGAAGTCCAAGAACCCTTTTTAAACTTACAAGATCTCAAATTTATAAACTTCACGCTTGAAATTGATTGTGTTCATATCCATGATAGTAGTTGGGTTTCAATTCATGATTAATTATAAGTTTCCATGAAATTAAAATAGTTATGTGATGAATTATATGAATTACAGAGATTCCTAGTTTTGAGTTAGTTCCAGTAGTGAATGAATTCTCAGATGTGTTTCTCGAAGATCATCTGGAGTTCCTCCCGTAAAGTAAATTGACTTCGAAATAGACCTTTTTCCCGACACTCAGCCTATATCAATTCCCCCATACATAATGGCACCAACAGAACTCGGGGAATTGAAAAAACAGTTAAGGGACCTTTTAGATAAGGGGTTCATTATACCCAGTGTTTTCCCGTAGGGCATACCAGTCTTATTCGTGCGTAAGAAAGATGGTTCTCTTAGAATGTGTATAGATTACCATTAGTTGAACAAATTCTCAGTCAAGAATAAATACCCACTTCCTAGAATCGATGACTTGTTTAACCAACTTTATGGCACCAATTACTTTTCTAAGATAGACCTTAGATCAGGCTATCATCAGCTCAGAGTCAGAGAATGTGACATTCCAAAAATAGCTTTTTGAACCCGGTATATTCACTTCGAATTTCTAGTCATGTCCTTTGGTCTTACTAATTCCCCAGCAACTTTTATAGACTTAATGAATTGCGTGTTCAAGCAGTACTTGGACATGTTTGTTATAGTCTTCATCAATGACATTCTTGTCTATTTCCATAGCAAGAATTATCAAGCAGATTGTAACACCCCATAAAAATCGTCCATGTGTTGGCTCGTGGTAATATGATCTTAGAGTTAAATGACTAGAATTGTGTCAAAAAAGCTTAGTCTTATTTTTGACTTCCAAAGTGAGTAAAGTTTAAACCATATAAAATTTTTCTAATTTTGACTTTTTATCATGTGGAAAATTGAATGATCTTTTCGTTGATATAAGATTCACCCAAATTCGATACCCGGGCAAAAAGTTATGGCTAATTTAAGTTCTAGTCATAAAACACTATCATTTTGGTGCTTGGCGCATCGCGGAGGGGGCTTATTTAGAAATTGTCAAATTCCAATAGCATAGCGCGATTGTGGCACATCGTGTTGAAGTTTTAGGTCCCAACCAGTGGGACAATGTGATGGCTATGCATCGCGATGACCTTAAGAATCTCACTCGTTAATTTTCAGTGAGTCACCATGATTGTGGTGCGTCGCGGTGGCCCATGAAATCGGGCTCCCAGTTATATTTTTAGTCCATCTCATTAAGGGTATATTGGGTATTTCCACCCCTTAATCAGCCTAAACACGGGATTTAATCCCAAATGACCTCATTATTGATATTTTTATCAAAAACCATCAAGAACACTCCTTAGGGTTTCAAACAAGAAAACCCAAATAACTCAAGATTTAACGGTGGGTTTTCAAGATTGATTGAAGATTTAGAATCCCCAAATTGTAGGCTTCATGAATCATCCATCAAATTTCTAAATTAAGGTATGTGAGATTTATCCTAAAAACTACATGGGCTTTTAAACACTAGAACATGATTTAAAGATTATCGAGCATGAATTTAGAAAGGGGTTTTTGAAATACATGATTGATTATGCATTATAAAGGTTTAATTGTATTGTTGATTTGGTCTTTAGGCCTTACTCCCTTAAATTGATTTACATGTATATGTATATGTATGAAAATTTAGATTTAAGATTGTTTGAGAGCACAACTTATGAAATCCCTCTCTTGTGATGACTTTAAGTTTATGATCTTAATGTGAAGGATTTAAAATGCATGATTTATGGCTTGAAATTTGTTAACTCAAATACCATAGTATTTTGAGCATAATTTAGAGATTTAAGAGAGGAGTTTCTTGATGTGAATATATTTTGTTAAAAGAGAAAGATTTTCATGAGATTAAGAGATTTGACATGACCACCTTGCATCATTGAAAGTTTGACAAAGAAAGTTGCATATATGTGTTTACATGAGTTTTAGAGAAAGAGTTCTTTGAAATGATTTATTAATATGGTGGTTCAGAATTTATTTTTTTGAAAACAGAGATGGTAACATGCTAATAATGGCTCAGAGATGTGACTTGCAAATCAATGATATGACAATACCATAAGTATGTATGCCATAACAGAGTATGTTTTTAGAGTTTGATTTTAGAGAATGCATGTTTTAAAGAGTTAAAACTGGGCTTAAAGAGGGTTAGGTGGTTACCCGAAGAAGGTTTGAGTTCAAGTAACTCTTAGCCTAAAACTGTTATTTGTCGATCCGGGTATATTATTTTTATGTTGGCGACGACCGTGTGGCGTAGAAGAGTCAGAGACTCCAACTCTTGTGACACACTTGGGTTGGAGGCTTCCCCACCGAGTTAATGGCGGATTCCATATAGCCCGTGGAATTTTAGAATTGTAGGGTATACCACCTAGCGCAAAAGTAAAACAAAAAATATCTCAGAGTTCAGATGATATTCTTTCAGAGTCTTTCAGAAATACCCATGAGATTTCTTACTATATGATATATTTATGAACTGTTTTAACTTGCTCTTATATGTGTTGAATATAAATTATTATTTTGGATTTTCTCTGTATACCACTACATCTGTATTGACCCCTCTACCTCCCAGGTTTGGTTGCTCAGTCCAAGGATCCGGCTAATCAGTAGAGTATTCCATAGATAAGTGATCCGTTCAGTGGTGAGCCTTCTTTATTCCAAAAGGCCTGTTATTTCAGATTATGTTATTCCATTGGTTTGGTCTACTGGGGGCCTTATCCCAGTTTTCAGAACAGTTTTGAGATGTAGTAGAGATTTTGCAGACTGAGTTAGATCTTATTCAGATGTTTTGAATTGTAATTTTATTTCTTATGTCTTGAAACCTAGAGGTAATGACCATGTTTTTGTATCAGATTATATTTCCACATTTTCTTTCATGATATAAATGTTGTGCATGATCACCAGATCAGATAGAGTAGGACATCTGGGCCTTCATGGTTTGGGATGTCCGTCACGGCTAGGCCTTAGTTTGGGTCGTGACACAGATTGACTCAGAAGAAAGTCAAGTTCCAGTGGTCAAATTCTTGTGAGAAGAGTTTTTAGGAGTTGAAGACTTGACTCACCTAAGCCCCAGTTTTGACTCTACCAGATGGTTCAAATGGGTTTGTTGTGTAATGTGATACATCAAAGTAGGTTTAGGTTGTGTCCTCATGCAAAGAGATGAGATAATAACCTATTCCTCTAGACAACTTAAGCCCCATGAGAAGAATTACTCGACTCATGATCTTGAGTTAGTAGCTGTAGTGTTTACTTTAAAGAATTGGAGGCACTATTTGTATAGGGTGCATGTGGATGTGTTCACAGATCATAAAAGCCTGCAGTATGTATTTTCTCAGAAAGATTTAAATCTACGTCAGAGGAGGTGGTTTAAATTGTTGAAAGATTATGACATGAGTGTTCTGTACCATCCGGGCAAGGCCATTGTAGTGAAAAATGCTCTCAGTAGGTTTTCTATAGGTAGTATGGCTCATGTTGAGAATGATAAGAAGAAGTTAGTTCAGGAAGTTCATCAACTTGCCTGACTAGGTATCCGCTTAGTTGATTCAGCAGAGAGTAGTGTGTGAGTTCAGAGTAGTTCAGAATCATCCCTGGTTTCTGAAGTAAAGGAAAAGCAGGACAGAGATCTCAGTCTAGCTAAGCTGAAGGAGTCAGTCAGAGATCAGAAAGTAGAGGTTTTCTCCCAAGGGAGAGACGGTGTGTTGCATTTCCAAGGTCGGCTATGTGTTATAAGCGTAGATAACTTGAAACAATAAATTCTTGAAGAAGTGCACAGTGCGCATTACTCTATTCATCCAGGGGCCACTAAGATGTACTGAGATTTGCGGGAGGTCTATTGGTGATGTGGGATAAAAAGAGATACTGCAGAGTTTGTAGCCAAGTGTTCAACGTATCAGTAGGTTAAGATTGAGCACCAAAAACCTAGTAGGTCCATATAGGAGTTTAGTATTCCCACATGGAAATGGGAAGAAGTGAACATGGACTTTGTGATGAGATTGCTCGTACTCATCGTTAGCATGATTCTATTTGGTTCATTGTAGATAGGATGACCAATTCAGCTCACTTCTTTCTAGTTTATACTTGCTATTCAGTTGAGGACTATGCCAAACTTTATATAAGAGAGTTGGTCTGGTTATATGAAGTCCCAGTATCTATCATCTCATATAGAGGTACCCAGTTTACCTCTCACTTCTGGAAAGCATTCCAAAAGGGTCTTGGTACCCTAGTTCACCTCAATATAGCCTTCCACCCTCAGATAGATGGTCAAGTAGAAAAGACCATTCAGACTCTAGAAGATATGTTAAGAGCCTGTGTTATTGATTTTAAAGGTAGTTGGGATAACCACTTTCCTTTGATCTAATTTGCATATAATAACAGTTATCATTCTAGTATTCAGATGGCTCCATTTGAGGCTCTTTATGGTAGGAGATGTAGATCTCTAATTGGTTGGTTCTAGGTAGGTGAGGCCGTAGTAGTAGGGCCTGATTTAGTGTTTAATGCCTTAGAGAAGGTTCAATTGATCCGAGAAAGGCTTAGGGTTGCTTAGAGCCGACAGAAATCATATGCAAATGTGAGGAGAAAGGATCTCGAGTTTGAGATTGGTGATTTTATGTTCTTGAAAATTTCTCCCATAAAATAGGTGAAGAGGTCTGGCAAGAAGGGAAATCTCAGTCCCCGATATGTCGGTCTTTTTAGAATTCACAGCTATTTCGGGAAAAGTAGCTTATGAGCTTAAGTTACCTTCAGATCTAGCTTCAGTGCACCTAGTATTCCACGTCTCCTTGCTAAATAAATGCATTGGTGACCCAGCAGACATAGTTCCCTTCGAGGGAGTAGATATTTAGAATGATCTCTCTTTCGAAGAGGTCCAGTCCAGATCCTCGATCATCAGATTCGCAGACTAAGGAACAAAAAAGTTCCCTTGGTCAAAGTTCTTTGGCGGAATCAGTCCGTTGATGGAGCTACTTAGGAAGCAGAAGCAGATATGCGGACCAAGTATTCTCACCTCTTCTCCGCAAATTTAGATTCAGCTTAAGGTAATAGTCTTCCTTAGATTTGCTTAGTTCTATGTTCAGTTACAATTATAAACTTGGTATTCTTTACCATTGCATATTCGGTCATGCATTTATGAATCAGTTCAGTCATGTACTCATGCATCAAATATGCATGTTCAGTATGAAAACTCAGTTTATCAGTAGCTTTAGTCATGTATTCCATGCATCAGATATGCATGTTCAGTTTATAAACTCAGTCCAACAGTATTTCTCAGCTTAATCAGACTCATTTGAGGACGAATATTCCCAAGGGAGAGAGAGATATTGTACTACCTCATATTTCTCTAGATTAATTTAACTCTTAGTACATGAATAATCCTATATAAATTTTTCTAAATACTCAGTATTTTTCAGTTTAGAGCTTACCATTGTGAAGGAAATTCAGTCAACTTTCCAATGATATAAAATTCGCCCAAATCCAATACCCGGATGAAGAGTTATAGCATATTTTGTAAAACAGTGTGCCACCTGGAACATCACCACGTCTCGCTAAGGGTCCAAATGGCAATTTTAAAAATCCAGTGAGCCATCGCGATCCCACCGTGTCACGCCACCAGTCATTTTCCCAATTGTCACTTTCCAGTGTGACTCCGCGATCATACCGCGTTGCGCCAAGGGGTAAATTCGCATACAGTGAAGCTCCGTGATTGTACCGCATCACGCCAAGCTTCCAGTTCCCAATTGTCAATTACCAGTGACACGACGTGATAGCGCCGCGTCGCACCAAAGCCCATAATCGAGTTTTTCAGTGGCAAATTTTTAAATCTTCCCAGGGGTAATTAGGTCTTTTTACACGGCTCTAATTAGTCTAAACACGAAATTAAACCCCTAAATAACCCATTATCTCATTATTTACTCACTTTTCTCAAGATTAAAAATATTTTCTCTCAAAGGGGAAAAACCCTAGCTTCAAGAAATCAAGAACAACCTTAAGAATTCCTCCAAGAACCTTCAAGAATTAATATACCCAGGTATGTTAGGTGTTCATTCATGGGTTCCGTTCACCCATGAAGTCCAAGAACCCTTTTTAAACTTACAAGATCTCATATTTATGAACTTCATGCTTAAAATTAATTGTGTTCATGTCCATGATAGTAGTTGGGTTTCAATTCATGATTAATTATAAGTTTCTATAAAATTAAAATAGGTATGTGATGAATTATATGAATTGCATGCTAAACCCTGGAATTTACAATTGAGTATTGTATTTATGATGTTTATGTGTTGGCCATTACCATGTAGAATAATCCATGTTCCCCAAGTGTTTGCTAAAATGCCTATGTGAAGTAAATAGTGGAATCATGACATGTCATTGTATGGTCCCAATCTTATGCCCTACAGGTGTTTGATAAAATGTCTCTATTAATGAATTATCAACAAGTGGACATTGTTTGCTTTTCAAGATCATTCCATGTTTTACTTTCATGCTATCGAGTCCTGGAGGTATTCAATATCCAAAAATCTAGTTGTTTTCAATATCTAAAAATCTAGTTGTTTACCTAGAGCTACAGTGGTAATAGAATAGTCTCAGTCATGACACAAAACAGTAGTACTCAGCCAGTTAACAAAACTCAATAAACTCAGTAGTTTTAGTAACTCAGTTATTAGTAATATTAGATATCAATTACTTAGTTATCAGAACTCAGAACTCAGCTTCAGTAAAAGCTAAGTTACCAGTATACATGTATATGCATAATAATGCATATTTAGTATTTACAGCAGTTTTAGTTATCTATGTTCTCTCATATTTAGTTACCCTATATCATTCAGTCAATTATTGTTCATGCATATGAACCCTTGCATTCAGCCTTACCTCATCTAGCATACCAGTACATTCTACGTACTGACGCATACTCTTTTTTTGCACTATGATGTCTCATATCATAGGTTCGGACGCTCAGGTTTCTGACCGCTCATAGATAGATTCAGTTAGAAGCAGCAGATTCAGTAGTGAGTCCTCATCTATCGATGATGTGCTTTTATTTTAGTATTTTCAGTAGCTTTAGTATTTTAGTAGTCAGAGTTAGTTGGGGGCTTGTCCCATCAACTCCACATTCAGATAGTTCAATTAGAGGCTTTTCAGACTAGACTAGTTCAGACAGTATTTAGATTTCAAATGTTTTTATCAGATGTTATTATTTACCAGTATTTCAAATTTTGAACCTATTGGCATTTCAGCCTATTTTCTGCATTACTATCAGTGTTATTATCCAGTGCTCACAGCAGGTACCAATCATGGGTTAGCTTGTGGTCCTTCGGAGCCGTAAGCACCGTGTAGCATCCGGGGTACAGACTCGAGGCATTACATAGAAATATTCCCATGGTTATGAAAAAGAAAAAAAATAATCTTGAAGGAATAGACAATACGCCCACTATGTGTTTGTAAAAATGATTAAAAGAGATGGGGCAAAACAAAAAGATATGGGTAGATGGAAAAGGTGTGAATAAGTTGTTGAAGGTGGTTTTATGTGAAAAATTGTGATGTATTAAAGTGCTTAGGAAATATAGTCACTATTCTTGGCCAAAATAGTTCCTATCCGTCACTTAGCCTACATTACAACCCGAAAAAGACCTATTTGATCATAAATTTACCATTCTAATATTAGTGGAGTATGACACTAAGGGCAATCCTATGGTTCATTATGTGCAATTTGTGAATTCTTTGTGAGAGTGAGTGTAACTTGATTTGTATACCCATTATGATAATTGCATTATTGTGAGTGTTTATGGGTAACTCTCTTGTTGTGAGGGAACATACTTGATGAATGTGGGTGATTATTATGATGCCTTACATTGAGAAATATGCATGATTTTTCCATGTATTGAGTCAATTCTTGAGGCTAAGATGTTTTGGAATAGGATTCTTGAGTTTTCAATTGTGTAAAGTATGTTTAGTGTAGTCATTGTAGTGCTAGCTTGAATTTATTGTTTGTAGTAGAAGTATGGAGTCTCTTCAGATCATGTGTTTATGGTTAAGAGTTGTTCGAGTACGAACAAGGCTTTAAGTATGGGGTGGTGATGTTGGGTGAATTGCATTCTAGCATTACTATTCTAGCTTTTTTAGCCCTGTTTTGAGGATGATTCATGTGCTTAATGTGTTTATAATAATATAAATGTCCATATAAGCGTCCATGTATGTGTTCAAAATGTTTAATAGTGTTTTCAAACAAGTTTTGATTCAAATTGATCATTTAGAGTTCAACCGAGAAACTAGTGTGACTAGCTTGGGCTAGGTATTTGTCTAGTCTATCGTGTTAGATTCTAACATTTTTAATGAGTTGATAAGGTTGTTATTGTGTATTTATATATTAAAAAACTTGGTTATAATATTCAAGGGTCAATTGGATCAAGACAAGAGTCAAAACAATAAGCCTAAAATCAATAGGGGCAAGCCTAGTCTTAGCTCGTGCTTCTAGTTCACCGTCTTAAATGTTGTGTTGTTTTGACTTCTAAATTGTTGTTTTTTATGCTATATTATGCCTTTTTAATAGATTATGATGATATATTAAGGATATAAAATCTTCAAATTAAGTGGAAACAACTCAAAAAGGCTTGGAATGGATCAATAGAAAAACAATACTCAATTTGGACACTTAGAATGTCCAGAGCGAGTGAGGGATCGTGGAAAGGCCTTTTGGTGAGTTCCATACACCAAAAGATTAATAAGGCACCCAATACATTTTTCCCTTGATATTAGGGTGATTTTCAACCCCTAATAAAGTCAAATGACCCCCGCAACATGACCCTTGTCCCACCGACGAACAAATTCGCCTCCTATAAATAGGCCACTTGTAATTGATGCTAAACACCTTGGATGACTTTGAAACTTGGAGAGGGTATGGAAAACACTTCAATTAGGGTTTTTATTTCTCTAATTTAGTTTTAAATATATTTAATCATGTATTCAATTACTTTGATTACGGTTATGTCTATTAGCGGCTAAAAGCCCTTTTCCGGGGTTTAGGTCAAGATCATGAATACTTTCATTTTAAATTAAGTTTGTTTAAGTTTCTTATCATTATGGTTGCTTGTTTATACTTGTTTTAACTATTTTAAGGAGTATCTACCCTTAGAATATATTCATTGTCAACCTTGTGATCTCAGGAGAGGGAATAGGAAGGTAGAACACGGGGATAACCAAAGTAGGATTTGTATTCTTTTATAAAATAAGGAATTCAAATTATCATCTAGGACAGGGGTGTACTTATAAGCCTTACTTGATTCACACGTAGGATGATAGCTTTAAATGACGTAGTTGGAATATTACATCTCTGGTCAATGATGTCGTTGTAATGTCCACATTAGGTAAATGGTTAGAGGTCGGGAGACCATGATCATGTGATTAACCCTACGAATCAACAACCACGATAAGAATAATAACGAATGAAGTTCAATAGTGTGGTATAATTGTTCGTAATCCTTAATCCTGGGTCTCTATCCTTTGATTGTCCAAAGTCATTTACTTCTCCGCATTAGTTTAGTTTACTTTTAGTTTACAATTCTAAAACTTTATTTATTACTCTACTCAATTTGTTAAACTAGAATTGGATAGTTGTTTAACACAAGTCCTTGTGGGATCGATACTCGTCTTTCTTGAAGGCCACTATATTACTTGGTAGACCACGTACACTTGCATATGCGCTTAGGCGCGGTCAGGTGTGTTTGGTTAAGTTGCGTAGACTCTTTACTTTCGATGTCGTATTGGATTCTCCAAAAAGTACATTATTTTTAAAGAATTCAACATGCACTCGTTTATATTTTGAAAAATAGTCCGAGCAACATAGGTGTTTGGTAAACTGATGGAAAAATCTAGGCCTAAGTTGTGATTCAACATCAAGATTTGTTATCTTGCAGTTTGCGTGGAATATTAATCATACAGCAACTTACATTTATAGCTTTGGAAGTATCTTCATTAAATGGTGGAACAACACCTAGCAGAACCACAACAAGCGAAATGCCAAACAGAAGACATTGTTATAATAAGTGGAATCTTTGCAACACCTGAAACGCAAAATGAGATTTTGATGTAATATTGTCCATCACATGCCAAATAATAGCCACACGGGTATTTATATGAGATTTTTGTACTCACTAAAAAAACAATTCGAGATAAGGAAAACGAAAAGCACTCAACGAATAAAAAAAGTGCAACATCTACTAAATGGAACTTAGTTTCATGCAGCTTTTAAGTTGCTCGAACTCTTCAAAAATATTATCACACCCATATCGGATCCCTCAATGTCATTCCATAAGGTATTGTCCAGTGTACTGAACATCTTTAATCCTTTTATCATGCAAGGAGTTGATAATTCTGCTACCATAAGTGTGTTACAGAACTTTGTTGAAAAGATAAACAATATTTGTTGCAAGTGCGTCTAATTAAGCAAACTTTTTGAAAACACACTTTCTGAACAACATTTCTTAACCAGCATCCCACAATATTTCTGAACCAGTAAATACATTATCAAAATATGTAACTGCATCCCACAATATTTCTGAACCAGCAAATACTTTAGCAACTTAAGTCGACATCACCACAACATACTAGATTAAAAAAACACTGAACAATTAATCCCACTTTATAGCCTGAGAAAACACACTTGCATTCATAACAGTAAGTGACATAATATAAAAATAGTAACTTTACTTCAGCAACTTAAGTTAGAATCTGAAAATATAATAAAGTCACCAACACAATAATGCTTCACCAAATTCTGAAAAAATAAAAGCATTCATTATTTTGTATCTACCAAAATAAATACAGATGCACTTTACTGTTTTGCATCAAATTTAACCAAAAGCATTCAATGCTTAGGACTAGTCATAACATATTAAATTTGGGATATTCCATTAGCCTTTATAGCCTTCAACTTTCCCAGTTTCTTCTCTCTTGCATTTTCCAACTGATTGCTAGTGATAGTTTTTTTTCCTTTCCAAGTAAGCTTAGTGGATGAATAAGGCATATATGTAGGCTCACTTAATCTGGCAAGATCCCCTCTAAAACCTATAAGTCAGTCCAAGAAGAGGATGATATTTTGGAAGTTTGCCTTGCCAACAGTCTTGTAATGTCTTCAGGAACAGCTTGAAGCCTCAAAGCTGGATCACTTTCAGGCTCCCTGGAAAGACTAAATGGTTCATACTATTATTATGGCAGTCTAGGTGTGGGAATTAAATAGTTCTCTTCTTCTTATGTTGTTGAGGGGCTGAACAATTAACAGTATACACATCCTCTTGCACCTCTTCTTGAACTTCTTCTTCTTATTCAGTTCTGCCCTTTTTTCTCTTCAATCCTGCCCTTTGTTCTTCTTCAGCAAACTGAAATGTATTGCATAAAATCAGCTTATGTAATTATTCATTCTTTTATATAGATAAGCAATTAAAATTATTACCTTGTATGTCCTTGCATTATGTACTACTGAACCACACTTACCACATATCATTCTAATTCCCTTTCTTGAGTGAGCCCATTCTCCTGCTCTTTTAATTGCTGCATCTTTTTCTCTTTTTCTTTTGTTCCTTGGTCTAGCAATAGTTTTCACAAAATCTGGTGGATCCATTACATGTTCTGGCAAAATATTCCAGAAATTTTCACCTCTTGTAGGTTACAACTTGTCCCTATATGTCTTCAAGTAAGTTTCCTTACTATACCACATACTTATTCTTTCTTCCTAAGATCAGGTTTCATTTTGTTGTGCTCCATAGCCTTGATGGAATGAGGGCAGGGAATTCCAGTCAACTGCCAAGGCCTACAAGTGCATTTTTTCTCTACCAAATTCACTATGTTCCTATCTTTACCTTCAGTCACTTCATAGACATTATCACCATTGAAATTAACCGTGCATAATTGAGCTATTTTCTCTACCAAATTCACTATGTTCCTATCTTTACCTTCAGTCACTTCATAGACATTATCACCATTGAAATTAACCGTGCATAATTGAGCTATCTTCTTATGGGCAATGAACAATTCCATGCACTTAGGACTAAAATCATTCTTCCATTAGCTTTCCTTAATTTCCTTCTCTTTCAACCTATTCATTATGTTAACTCTTATGTCTTCAAGCATCTTCAAGATTGGTTTGCCCCTTGGTTCCAATACCCAAGAGTTAAAAAACTAGGTAAAATTATTATCCACCTTTTGACTTTTGCAAACAGTGTCCATATATACCCTGCACCATTTCACTGGTTCAAATCTTAATAAGTCTTTGGCAGCTTCTTCTGATAATACACCAAGTGCACTCAACTGGTCCTTGAAATATTCTTCATATGTATTCCAACCACCCCCACCAAAGCAGTTTTTTTATCTCTCCTGGCCTAAATCTCTTCATCCAGTTGGCCTCAATATGCCTAACACAATACCTGTAAATCACTAAAAGCGAATAGTTAGCCAAAAAGTAAAAAAAAATTACAGCATGTTAAAGTACCTGGTGTACTAAAGGAAGGACATTTTTCACTGCGTCTATCAGTCCCTGTTCATGTAAAATAAATTAATATTCAATGACATAAAAAGGCATAAAAGGTGGACAGAATGATTCAAATAAACACAAATTCATAAACTTAAATTTACCTTTTGCATGTCAGACATAAATGTAACACTTTTGCCATTTTTCAAATTCAATGACTTCTCTAGCAGTTGTAGAAACCATGTCCAGGTCCTTGATATTTCCTTATCCACTATCGCCGATGCCAAAGTATAGAAGCAATTATTACAATCTTCTCCTATAGCTACAAGTAGTTATCCCTTGCAATGACCTCTTAAAAAGGTTTTATCCAGCCTAATGAAGGGTCTCAACCCTTCTTTTTATCCCAACTTTAGCGTATTAAAGCATATGTACATTATAAGAAACTTTTTTTTGCCTTGTTCCAACCCTTCCTTTGATAAATTATCACCACATCACTACCTGAATTGCTCAACCTACTCTTATTTACATAAGTTTCTAACTTGTTTTACTCATCTAAAAAACTACCTCTTATTTTTTTGAAGTACTATCCTTTTGGCCCTTTTCAACATTGAGAGATTAGCATTCAAATAAAACTGATCATTCAAGTCTTGTCTCATATCTTTGATCTTGAACTTGGGATTATTCTGTACTTTACCCTTGAAATATTGTGATAAAGAAGTGGTGGTAACCTTAAATCCTGGACCATTACCAGCTAGTGAAACTAAAATGAAAAATGGGCAACCATCCTCACGTATGTACCTCAATCTTGTTTTGTCACATTGCTTCACTCTAAGTGGTTTCTTATTTGCAAGGGTATACAAATCCACAACTCTTTTAGCCTCTTTCTTGTCCTTAAAGGTCATTAAAATTTGAAGTTGTTTGTAGTAATCAAGTTTCTCATTCACTTTTTTATTCTATTGCATCTTAATGACTTCTAACTTCTCAAAATGATAATCTTCATCATTTGACTCACCATTATCATCAGAATCAGTTTCTGACTCAGCGTTAATTTTATATTCACACCCAATAAAGTATGCTTCAGTATGGTGAATTAAAGTTGAAGTAGAAACTAGTTCTTCAAAATCATCAACAACAAAAATATGAATCACATTAAACTATTCATTTAATAAAGATTAGAGTATCTTAATGCCTTCAGACCCTTCAACCAAAAAAAGTTTCCTACATGGACCTTTCACAAGTAGTTGTTTTGCAGCCACAAATCCTAAATTCTTGGTATACTCATCTTCTATCTTGTAGTAATCTATCACATCAGAAGCAATGTCTTTCCTAGCGGCAACATATTTCTCTTCATATGCTAGTTGGGGTTTTTTAATCCATTTACCCCCATAGTGTAATATAAGGTCGACAGACAAATCTTTCATGTTTAATTGTCTAAAAAAATAAACACATAAAATCATATTTGAGGGCCACATCATAAAAGTAAATACTTAAAATTTACTGATGAATTTCAGACTTGTCAATTTAAGGACTTTAAAATTTTAAAAAAAAAAAAAAAAGGCAAAACATAGAGGACCATATATCTTTTACACTTAAAAAAAAAAAGAAAAGAAAAAAAAAGCTTTCAACTAGCAACACAAAAATAAATAATGAAAAAAGGACATTGGAATCACACAATTTAATTTTTTTCTCAAAAAAAAAAATCAAACAATTTAATTTTGATACAATATATACATAATCAGATTTGGATAGTAAAAAAATGAACATATATAACCTTTCATCAATAAAGTAAGTACTTTAGAAAATTTATAATGAAAAAAGGGCATTGGCCACAGGTTTTTTGCACTTAAAAAATAGAGAAAAGGGAGCTCTCAACTAACAACACAATTATAAATAATGGAAAAGGGATATTGGGATCACATAAATCAGACTTGAATAATATAATACAATACACACATAATCAGATTTAAAAAATATAGAAGGCAAATTCTGTTGGACAAATAAAATTCAGAACCACACATAATCGGACAAAAAATATTTAGGACCACAATATATACAAGAGAAATTCTCAAAGAAATAGACAAACCCTAACTCATCTTCATGTCCGAATCAATTTGACCTAAAATGACATAAATACAATAGTAAATTTGAAATGTCCAAATAGGACCATAATAGACAAAACAATTTTTCTAAAAGAATTCAAAAGTCTAATTTTTCTATGCCCGAATCTGGAATGTCGAAATAATAATACCATTGCTGAAATTTTGCTATTAACTGAACTTGCAAGATTTTGAGATTTTAAATCCTAAGTTCAAACATTTCTAACCTAAAAGCAAAATTTAGAAAGAGGGAAGAACGCACAGATAAAACTCCAAGCAGAACTCACAAACGAAGCTTCATTCATGAACTTAAACACCAAAGAATCCAAGCTGCCTCTTCATCAATTTCAAAAAAAATGAATCAATTTTTGATAAAACCTTAAATATATCAATTTTTGGGGGAGATTTTAAGCCAAATAAGGCTAATGATTGATAATACCTTTTTTAGTTGCTTGCTGGATTGGGTCTTTAGCCATTGGGTTGGGTCGGGTCATCTATTAAGCTAATGGATTGATGGATTTTAAAAAAGAATTATATATATGGATAATGACGTGGAATATTCAGATGGTATTTTTTTATCCAGGTGACATCTTGATGGAATTCTGTTAGAAGGAAGGGTATTTTTGAGCCAAATATTTAACGGAGGGATATTTTTGAGCCGAAAATCTAACAAGGGATATTTTTGAGTCTTTTTCGTATATATATTGATCATAGGGGATAATTCCCATAGTGAGTGACCTTATTTTTTTGTTCTTCATAAGAAAAGTCTTTAAAGATCAATCTTTTAAATCTTTTTGCTCTTCAACACCTCAAATGTCTTTACACTTTTCATGCTCATTTGTCTCTCTACTTCTATTTTTTTTATTTTATTTTTCATTTTTCCTTGATTCTTATTTTTTATTTTCTCTTTTCTTTTCATTTATCTCAACCTTTATTTTTTAAAAAAAAATTTCTCAACTATCATCTATTTTTCTTTGTTAAAAAAAGTAATTTGTCTCAGCCTTTATTTTTTTATTTTTTATTTTTATCTTTTCTCATTTTTTCTCAAATTTTATTTTTATTCTTTTCTTCTTATTTTTGTTTTTTCTACCTTTATGTTTTTTTTATTTTTCTCTTTTTTGTTCTTCTTAACCTTTATTTTTTTCTCTTTTTTTCTTCTTCTCTTTTTTCTTTTTGACGTTGATGAACATAAAGTTGGATAATCTGCGAAGAGGATCTTCTATCATTGAAGCGAGGTAAGTGTAAGAGCGTAACTTGTTGTTTGAAAGTCCTTTAAAATAAGTCTTACCTCTAAAATAGGAGTTATAAAACATCTAATAAATACAGACACAATCTGATAGTGTTGAGTTTTGCTCGTAGGGCATAACTTATTATTTGTAAATTCTTGCGATAAATCTTGCCTCTAAGGCAAGAATTATAAAGTATCTTATAAATTAAGATATGATGAAGTAGTGTTAACTCTTGTCCATGGGAAGTAACTTATTTTTTTTTTGGAGGTTCTTGTGTTATGTCTTGTCTTAGAGGCAAGACTAATAGAGCATCTCACAAATTAAGACATAATATGGTAGAATCAATTTTTTTTCATGGAGCGTAACTTTTTGTTAAAAGTCCTTAGGCTAAGTCTTGCCTCTAACACCTTGTTTGGATAGTGGTTTCCCATTGTATGGTATGATATGGTTACTAAGAGAACCACGCTTGTTTTGATTGTTTCTTAATATTTATAGTATGGTATGATTTGATTTCCTTGTTTGGTTATCATGAAAACCTCATTTTATATAGCCACCGACTTGGTGGTATCCCATGATTTTCTTATTTTATTTTTAATTCTGTTTTTACTTAATATTACAAAATCCTATTTTACCTTTTACCTTATATCATTTAACTCCGCTCCCTACACCCACCCCCAAAAAATAATTTTTTTAGAAAATTTAAAAAAAAATCATATTCCACCCCTTACCTCAACCCCACCCTAATTTTCTTAAAAAATAATTCAAAACTTTTTTCTTACCACACTCTCGTCCCCTACCCCGATGTAACGATCCGAAATCGCCTCTCAGGATGTCACACGGTGCTTAAGGCAACGAGTAGCTCCCAAGCTAACCCTTAGAGCCGGTTTCTACCAATGACACTCAATTCAAGATAAGGATAGACTCAAACACTCGCATAGTCGTCTCACATGAAAGGAAATATGGAAAAAGGTACTCGGTTCATATGACCACAATGTAGAGAAATCTCAACAAAACCAAAATACTAAACCCTCGACATATCACAAGTCTGATACTAGTCGGACAAGCCTCTACAAATCAAAATCTAGAGAGCCGTTGGGATAGGTCCCCAACTGACTCGAAATGAACTGAAGATATAAATAGTCTCTCAAGTACAGTAAATATCTAAAGATCATCCCTCAAATCATGAGGACTCACCACTGTCGAAAATATAGGTAAGGTACTCGGAGAATCACGGGCGAGGCTGGGACTGAGCACCTAAACCTATATTATGACACAATGTAACACATAGACATATATGTGAATCAGTACTTGGAATGTACTGAGTATGCGGGGGTGAATGCACATGTATAAAATAGTGTCGATCTTCTTCAATCAAATCATGTATGTAGTATGAGATGACTCACATGGATTGAACAAGTATAAAATATAAAGCTCATAAGTCATGTAGGATGGAAGAGGTAACACAAATCTCGTGAATCATCATTGTTTAATCTTTAAAATCAGAAATCTTCTCTTATTCTCAATGCCCATCAAGTAAGGAACTTTAAACAATAACTTCAACTCATGCATATGTCTCATGGAGAGTAAAACATTCTCAATGCTCAATATTTCATAACCATTTAGAACTCGTATACTTGGAAATCAGAATCATATAACTCGAAAAACATACTTGTAGGTATTTCATTCGTTTTAGAAAATTATCTCATTTCAAGCTTTAGGTAAAATCATGCTATCTCAAATGGAAAAGTATTCTAGCTTAAGGAAATAACTTATCTCAAAGCTTTATGAAAAGTACCATAACAAGGGAAGATGCTTTCATTTAGGAAAATAACTCTCATCAACAAAATACCTTAGTTTAGGAACATCTTTGCATTTCAACCATTTAGGAAAGTAGACTATAGGAAAGCAAAATAAGTATTTGATCTTGAATTTTTAAAGGGCAAGGGAGGTTCTCGTAACCGACATAAACCATGCGAGCTACATGGAGTCCAACGTTTTGTCCTCCTAAAAAAGAGACCCTATATTGGGGAGGACCATCATACTATTGCCAGGGAGTATAACATAGGTCTAATGATCACTAAACGAAACTCGGCCTTGGGCCCAATCATAATCATCATAAACTCGACCTCAGGCCCAACCTACGGTGGCACGTAGTTTTGGGGTAAGAAACCGTAGTGACTTACCCGCTCGGTGCTAAGTACTACTCCCTTTAGATTATCTGCACTCATCTCATAAAAATCCACTTTTAGAATAATCACATGGTTCACCACGAACCCAGTAATCAAATCGATAATCTCATATGATGAAGTGGATTTCAAAGCTTTCGGACCATTAGGTCAATTCATTTCTCAATCATCTCAAAATACTCAAATCATGGGTGCTTATATCACAAGAGTTCATAATTTCACAAGTCTTAAATAGGGCTTACTAACCCATAGTTAAATCTCAAGTTAAAGCTCATCAAAAGCATAATAATAGCATATAGATTCATAAATCATGTGAAAATCTGGAAATTTCAGCAATTTATCTCAAAATCTCAATATAGTCATATGCTTCAATATCTTAACATTGCAAATATTAGCTTCTCAAGGAGTAAAATCACGGGGTTTATACCCAGCTATAAACACTCAAGAAAACATGTATAAATCATGCCATTTAACTCTCAATTTATGGGAAATGTCAAGGTAATGCATTCAATAATAATGGTTGAAAAATTCAAATTCAAATTCATGTAAAAAAAACCCATAGATTTCAGCAAAATCATGATGTAAATAAGCTTTTTGGGCACAAGGGTGAAAGGGTTATCCCTATTCAAAACCCCACACACCTTGAATTAGAAGCTTTGGATGAACTCTCACTTTTGGAACTCTATTCGTACTCTCGAATGAGAGTTCTTGAGGCCCTTGACTTGGGAACCTTGAATGTTGACTCAATTTTGAAAATCATGGTGGATTCTTGAGATTCTTGGAAGTGGTTTTTGGATACTTAGGGTTTTTTATGTGACAAAACTTGAGAAAACCCTATAGGATGCTTGTAATTGGCTTTGATTTGGTGTTTGCATGATTTTATAGGCTTGAAAAAAGTCCAAAGTGCCCTTTTTGCCTTTTGCACGAATCTGAAAAAAATTAAACTGGAAACACAATTTCATAGGTCACCGCGACGTGCCACTTATCGCGGTGGCTCACTAGAAATGACAATTGGGAAATTGGGAGTCCCCACGATACGGAGCCATTGCATTGTCCCACTGGTTGGGACCTGAAACTCCTCCGCGACGCGCTACTATCGCGAGGTTCCACTGGAAATTGACTATTGAGAAATTGGGCTCCTCCGCGACATGCCACTATCGTGAAGTCCCACTAGAAATCAACAATTGCCAAATAAACCCTCTCCGCGATGCGCCAATCACTTAAATGATGCAGTTTTACAACTAAGGCTTAAATTAACCATAACTTCTTACCCGGGTATCGGATTTGGGTAAATCTTATATCGATGGAAAGCTTATCAGATTTCCTATATGATAGAAAATCAAAATTAGGGAAATTTTATATGGTTAACACGATACTCACTTAGGAAGCTACTTCTTAATCTTTTAGGGCTGAAATCATGCCTCACTTGACACATCCTGAGGCTCAAACTACGAGGAAACTTTGCGGGACCTTACAATATCTCCCCCTTAGGAACATTTGTCCAAGAATGTTGCAAGTTAGGCTAGGAATACAGGAGAAACAGAGTACACGTAGCTGAAACAATTACTAAACGGTTCAAGATCCTTCTAAACTCTTGAATACTCCGGAAAATGCAAGAACTCATAAAAGGATACATACATAGCTGAACTTTAGATTAGAAGAGCTGAATCAAGAAAGAATAGTACCTTTGGATTGATCTGAACTCGCAGAAAAGAGGTGTGTGTATTTGGCTCACATTTCTGCTTCTGCCTCCCATGTAGCTCCCTCAACAGACTGGTTTTGCCACAATACTTTAACCAAGGGAACTTCTTTATTCCTTAGTCTACGGATCTGAAAATCTAAGATCTCCACGGAAATCTCATCGAAGGAAAGGCTATCCTGAATATCAACACTTTCTGAAGGATCAACCACAACAAAATCACTGATATACCTCTTAAGCATGGAAACATGAAAACTAGGATGAACGGTGGAAAACTCCGAGGGAAACTCAACGTTGTAGGCCACTTTACCAACACGAATCAAGACTCGATATGGGCCAATATAATGGGGACTAAGCTTTCCCATCTTACCAAACCTCTTCACCCCTTTCATGGGTGAAATCTTCAAATACACCAAATCACCCACCCCAAACTCAAGATCTCTCCTCCTCATATCTATATAAGACTTTTGACTACTTTAAGCGGTCTTCAACCTTTCTTTAATCAACTTAACTTTCTCCATAGCTTCAAACACTACATCAGTCCCACACACGGCAGCTTCACCCACTTCAATCCAACCTATGGGTGATCTACACCTCTTACCATACAAAGCCTCAAATGGTGCCATCTCAATGCTAGCATGGAAACTATTGTTATAGGCAAACTCCATCCATGGCAAATGCTCATCCCAACTACCCTTGAAATCAAAAGTGCACGCCTTCAACATATCCTTTAGGGTCTGAATAGTCCTCTCAGCCTGACCATCTCTCTACGGGTGAAATGCGGAACTCAAAAGAACTTGGGTGCCAAGACCCCGTTGAAACGCCCTCCAAAACTAAAAAGTAAATTGAGTACCCCTATCCAAAATGATAGACAAGAAAACTCCATGCATCCTGACCAACTCTTGGATATACAATCTAGCACAATCCTCAGTCGTGTAAGATGTATGCACTAGCAAGAAATGTGCAGACTTAGTCAACCTATCCACAACAACCCAAATAGAATCATAATGACGGCGCAAAAGAGACAACCCGATCACGAAGTCATATTCACCATCTTTCACTTCCAAGTGGGTATACTAAAATCTTGCATCACACCATCCAGTCTTTGGTGCTCTACCTTAACCTGTTGATACGTTGCACACTTTGTAACAAACTAGGCTATGTTTTTCTTCATACCGTTCCACCAATAGATTTCTCGCAAGTCGCGGTACATCTTGGTAGTGCCGGGATGAATGGAATAATGCATGCCATGCGCTTCACCCATAATTCTCTGCCGCAAGTCATTAACACATGGGACACACAACCTACCACGCAATGTCAACACACCATCTCCCCCTTAGGAGAAAACCTCTACCCTTTGGTCCTTAATTGAATCCTTCAATTTGACCAAAATAGGATCCCTACCTTGCTTCTCCTTCACTTCAGAAACTAAAGAGGATTCGGAACTACTCTGCACCAACGTACTGCCTTCCGCTGAATTAAGCAATCTGACACCTAACTTAGCCAGACAATGCATATCACGATCTAACTCTCTCTTACCTTCCTCAATATGCGCAACGCTACCCATAGACAATATTCTAAGGGCATCCGCCACTACATTGGCCTTGCCTAGGTAATACAACATACTCATATCATAATCTTTCAATAACTCTAACCACCCCTATGCCTAAGATTCAACTCCTTCTGGGTAAACACATACTACAAGCTCTTATGACTGGTAAACACATCAACATGGACGCCATAAAGATAGTGTCTCTAAATTTTCAAAGCAAAGACCACAGCAGCTAACTCAAGATCATGGGTCGGGTAGTTCCTTTCATGCGGCTTCAACTGTCTAGAGGCATAGGCTATAACCTTACCTATTTACATTAACACACAACCCAAACCAACTATAGAGGTATCACAATACACCACAAAACCATCAGTACCATCCGGCAAAGTCAGCGTAGGGCTGAAGTGAGTCGAGTCTTCAACTCCTAAAAACTTTTCTCACAGGAATCGAACCACTGGAATTTAACCTTTTCTGGGTCAACCAGGTCATAGAAGATGCAATGAAAGAGAAACCCTCAATAAAACGATGGTAATAGCTTGCTAGACCTAAGAAACTTCTAATGTCAAATGGAGAGATAAGTCTAGGCCAATTTCTAACAGCTTCTGTCTTTTGGGGATCAAATCTAATATCTTCGGCTGAAACAACATGACCCAAAAAGGCTACAGAACTTAGACTAAATTTACACTTACTGAATTTAGCGAACAACTGGTGATCTCTAAGAGTTTACAAGACAATTCTAATATGAGTTGCATGGTCATTCTCATCGCGGGAGTGCACAAGGATGCCATCTATGAAGACAATGACAAACGTATTAAGGTATTGCTTGAACACTCAATTCATGAGGTCCATGAAGGCTGTTGGAGCATTGGTTAGCCCAAAATACATGACTAAAAACTCAAAATGACCATAACAGGTCCAGAAGGCTTTCTTTGGAATATCACATTCCCTCACCTTAAGTTGATGGTAGTCAGATCTAAGGTCTATCTTGGAGAAATAACTTGCACCTTGCAACTGATCAAACAGGTCATCAATTATCGGAAGAGGATATTGATAACGCTCAAACTACACTCTTGAACGAGTGTAAGCAATTTTTGTCAATATAAAATCCAACTAGATTGGGATCGAATGCCACAGGGAATAGGGTGTGAACTCAAGTTGTTTACGAAATAATTCACTAGTAGTTTACTGTTTCCTGAAATGGGGGTTTAAATTTCTCAGACAATTGTTAGTCACTTTGAGATTAATGTTTGTAATCAATATTTTATGAAATAACCGATATTATGTTCACTAGGGTTTATGGTTTTTTGACAGATGCTATAAATAACTCAAGGTTCTCATAGTGGTTAGGATGATAAGATATCTCTATCGATAGTATGCTCGAATGTCTCTCGACCTATTCAAGTGTCTAATTTTCTAATCCTCTCAGACTTTAGGAATCACAACTCACTGCCCAGATTTTACCTCTGGTTAATCAAACTTGTTACAACGCTGATTATTAAATGAAGCCTTTCTGAGTCCCTGTCGATAATTCACTTCCTACTGTTTATGATTTCTTTCTCAAGCAAACCAAAGTAGGTACACCTATTGTTTGCAACCAACAGACATAAGTTAGAATGTCAGAATTACCAAGAAATCCTAATACCTATTAAACCTTGAGTAATTAATTAACACCTTATCATGACCTAACTCTAAATTCCATAATCCAGGTTAAGAGTGTTTAGCTACTCATGATGCAAGAAATAAGCACACAAGTTGAATTCATAATTGAAAGGATTAACTTATAATAATGAAGGAAATCAAAAGTGTTCTTTCAATTGAATCACAAGGCAAACCACCATAATATTTGTCTTCGAGAGAGAGAGAAAGAAGAAAAAATCGTATGTTGTAGGATATGTCAATTAATTGATGGATTATAAAAAAACCCTAAAACAAGGTTTTAAATAGTTAACCCTAAATAAGGAAATAAAATTAAAGTTTCAGATTTTCTTCAGAATAGATGACGGCGATTGTGATGGCCTATCATGATTTTGACGGCCTGTCACGGACGTCATTAGCTTCTCTACAAATTTAGCTTTTGCTGCCTAAGGTTGATGACGACAGTGACGGCCTATCAAGATCTTGACGGTGTTTCATGAATGTCGTCAGCTCCTCCTCTATTTCGGTAATTTCTGCCTAAGGTTGACGATGATTCTAATGGCTTGTCACACTTTTGATGTCTTATCAGCGTATGTCGTCACAACATTCACTTCATGCCAACTCCCTGGTTACGTTTGACAGCAACTGTGATAGCCTATCATGGGGATGACGCCTTGTCACAGATGTCGTCAGCCACATCTTTCTTCAGATTTCTTCAGATGTCGACTTCTTTGCCTCCATTCTTGTTGGTTCTCTATCCCGTTAGCTTAATCTGTAAAATTAACATAAACACATCAAAAATGATAAAAGTTTCTTAAGGCCTCGCAATTATTCTAGGTTAAACGCCTCAAATATATTCGCAATTGTACACACATCAGATATTTATTTTTAACTCTGACCTTATTAAGTTGATGGTAGTCAATGCACATACGCAAAGATCCGTCTTTCTTTTGCACGAACAAAATGGGTGCACCCCAAGGAGAAATACTAGGCCTAATAAAACCTTTGTCTAAGATATCTTTGAGTTGCTCCTTCAACTCCTTAAGCTCTGCAGGTGCCATGTGGTATGGCAGAATAGAAATAGGCCGAGTGTCGGGAAGATGGTCAATTCCAAACTCTATCTCTCTATCGGGAGTTACCCCTGGGAGATCTTTCGAAAAGACATTGGAGAACTTATTAACAATATCTACCGACTGGATGGTTGGAGTCTCGGACTTAGTGTCTTTGACTTTAACTAGGTGATAGATGCAACCTTTGGATATAAGCTTTCTGGCTTTGATATAGGAGATAAAATGACTCTTGGGAGATACCGAACTCCCAGATCACTCAAACACTAGCTCACTAGGGACCTGAAACTTGACCACACGGGTACGACAATTTATAGATGCATAACAAGAATGAAGTCAATCCATACCCAGAATAAGGTCAAAATCCACCATGTCTAACTCTATCGAATCCGCAAGTATGACTCTATGAAGTATAGTAATAGGAAAATTTCTATACACTTGTTTAGCAACAACAGACTCCCCTACTGGTGTAGAAACTAGGAAAGGCTCGAAAATCTTTTCGAGACTCATTTTGAAAGTCACAGCAACAATTGGGGTCACATAAGAGTGGTTTGACCCGGGGTCCAACAATACATAAACATCGAGACAAAAGACACGAAGCATACCAGTAACAACATCAGGGGAATCCTTCTGCTCCCGATAGGATGGTAAGGCATAGAATCTGTTCTGGCGCTGACTGCCAGCAGTGCTAGAAGAAACGCCCAGAGTAGGGGCGGGACTAAGTACCGAAGCTGGTGTACTAGCAGCCTATACCTGAGGTCGGGCATCTCTGTTCTCCTGTCTAGCATAGGGGAAATCTCTAAGTCTGTGGCCCTGCTTGCCACAACCAAAGTAACCCCTCAAATCTCCAAAACACTCCCCAAGGAGAGTCCTACTACATTTAGTACAAAAAGAATAACGGGGCCTGTTGCCAACACTGTTCTACGACCCAGACATGAAAGGCCTACTCCCTTGCTCCTACCTGCCTCTAGGCGCAGGAGCACTAATTGATGAAGAAATTGGAATCGACAGACATCTTTGAAACTAAGGACGGCTCCCTCTATGGAACCTAGGCCGACTATACTCATGCTACCCCTCGTTCTTTTTCTTTCTCTAAGCTTATCCGCCTCTATCTATTGGGCATGCATCATCAAACTAGCTAATCCATATCCTTATGAAACATCGTAGCCCTACACTCCTTCAGAACCATCCTAGAAACATCGGTCACAAACTTACTCATACTAGCCCGGGTGTCAGAAATCAAATCAAGAGCGTACTTGGCCAACTGATTGAACATCAAGCAGTACTCCTTAACAGTCACGGAGCCCTGCCTCAAGTTCTTGAACTACTCAATCTTTGTCTCCCCCATCTTAAGAGAAAATAACTGGTCTAAGAAGGCATCTTGGAACACTTGACAAGTCATAGGAGCGGCATTCTCACCTCTACCCTTCTTTCACGATACATCCCAATCATAAGCAATGTCCTTCAGTCTATAGGATGCCAACACAACACTTTCTTTTTTTAAAACCTGCATCACATCAGTGATCTTCCTCACCTCCTCCAAGTACAACTGGGGGTCCTCATCCGCCTTGGACCCATAGAACTCAGGCAGATTCATCCGTATAAAGTCAATCCTATCCGCGGCTACATCACCACCCAGCTGATTAGCAATTGGGGCCTGGTTATTAGCCTGAACATTTACGGTGACCGCTTGGGCTAACGCCTAAAAAGCCACCCTAAAATTAGTATGGGACACCGTCTCATTCAAAGGATCAACAGGTAGGGGTTGCTCATCATTATTTCTGCTGACATTCGCTCTTCAAGGAGGCATTGTCTAAAAATGAAAGAGCAAGGATCATTAGATAAGAAGGACAACTGTAGGCACGATAGAATCTGAAAGAAGAAATAACTTTTCCTAGAACATCTCGTAGCCTCTTGCTCATAGATGTGGCGTGCTACACACTGATGATCAAGACTCTACTCAACGCGGCTTGTCAGACTCCCTAGGACTCCTTGGAAACCTTAGGCTCTGATACCAAGTTTGTAACTACCCAAAATTGCCTCTCGGGACGTCACACGGTGCTTTAGGCTATGAGTAGCCCCCAAGCTAACCCTTAGAGTCGGTTTCTACCAATGACACTCAGTTCAAGATAAGGATAGACTCAAACACTCGCATAGTCATCTTACATGAAAGGAAATATGGAAAAAAGTACTCGATCCATATGACCACAATTTAGAGAAATCTCAACAAAACTACAATACTAAACCCTCGACACATCATAAGTTTGATACTAGTCTGACAATCCTCTACAAATTAAAATCTAGAGAGTCGTTGGGATAGGTCCCCAACTGACTCGAAATGAAATAAAGATAAACATAGTCTTTCAAGTACAGTAAATATCTGAAGATCGGCCCTCGAACCATGAGGACTCACCACTGTCGAAAACGTAGGCAAGGTACTCCGAGAATCACGGGTAGGCTGGGACTGAGCACCTGAACCTACATTATGACACAATGTAGCACATAGACATATATGTGAATCAGTACTTGGAATGTACTGAGTATGCAGGGGTGAATGCACATGTATAAAATAGTGTCGATCTTCTTCAATCAAATCATATATGTAGTATGAGATGACTCACATGGCTTGAACAAGTATAAAATATAAAGCTCATAAGTCATGTAGGATGGAGGATGTAACAAAAATCTCGTGATTCATCATAGTTTAATCTTTAAAATCAGAAATCTTCTCTTATTCTCAATGCACATCAAGTAAGGAACTTTAAACAATTACTTCAACTCATGCATATGTCTCATGGAGAGTAAAACCTTCTCAATGCTCAATATTTCATAACCATTTAGAACTCGTATACTTGGAAATCGGAATCATATGACTCGAAAAACATACTTGAAGGTATTTCATTCACTTTAGGAAATTATCTCATTTCAAGCTTTAGGTAAAATCGTGCTATCTCAAATGGAAAAGTATTCTAGCTTAATGAAATAACTTATCTCAAAGCTTTATGAAAAGTACTATAACAAGGGAAGATGCTTTCATTTAGAAAAATAACTCTCATTAAGAAAATACCTTGGTTTGGGAACATCTTTGCATTTCAACCATTTAGGAAAGTAGACTATAGGAAAGAAAAATAAGTATTTGATCTCAAAGTTTTAAAGGGCAAGGGAGGTTTTCATAACCGACATAAACCATGCGAGCTACATGGAGTCCAACGTTTTTTCCTCCTAAGGAAGAGACCCCACATTGGGGAGGAGCGTCATACTCTTGCCAGGGAGTATAACCTAGGTCTAGTGATCACTAAATAAAACTCAGCCTCGGGCCCAATCATAATCATCATAAACTCGGCCTCAAGCCCAACCTACGGTGGCACGT
>NC_061117.1:119755543-119778954 GCF_002878395.1 Capsicum annuum
ATAACATAAATGGTGAGATAATTAATCACATCAAACATGTGATAAAATAATCCTATCATCTTATCCCGAGACTATTTATCCCTTATACCTCACACCAAACAACCCCTCAAAGTCCTAATATTTAGGACCAAATAATATTCCAAGAGCATTTCACTGCAATTTCTTTCACAAGATGGAAAACAACTTTAGTAACATCTGACGTGAAATTTCTTTCACAAGATGGAAAACAACTTTAGTAACATCTGACGTGAAACTCACATGCAAAACAAGCACACTAAACTAGTACATAAAAAGGAAGGGGACCAAACAAAAAAAAAACACCACTTGGAGGCTATTTCGGTAGTTCACCTTTCCTCATTCCCTGTCATATTTCTATTTAGAAGAAAAAACAAAGATGAGACCTATCACATCTGAAGCAAACATATTGCTTAACGTCCCCACATTTTCGGCAGAATAAAATCAAGTATCAGAGGTACAAAAGGTAGGCTGTGGGGCGGTCTGCATGTAACATCTTCTGCACCTGATAAAATTTGATTGAAGTAAAATAGAACATAGCCAATGGACATGTATAAATACACATACCCTTCTATTATCACTAATCAGAATCTTAAATTCAAGAAGAAAAGGAAAACAAAAGAAGATACAACATAAAATCAAGCTGTTCTTATCACAACTTTCTTCCCTTTCTCTATCTGAATAAAGAAGTAATGCTTCATAGATAATCAGTTCTGTTTAGCCTTCCCAAATCCTCTACTCTTGCCCTTACTGCCTACAGTTCCCTCTTTCCATATCAATCTGTAGTCATGGGTTGACTGACACAGCACCTGAAACGGGCCTTTCTGACTGTTGTCAAGATCTCTGTTTCTGCAGCCTCGAGCATGCTGACCACTTGAGAGAAGGGTGGTCTATTGTCAGGGTTACCATCCCAGCAGCGAGTCATGATTTCACCTAGGACAGGCAAACAATCATTGGGGATGGTTGGACGAACACCTTTGTTGACAACTGCAAAAGCTGCCTGCACAGCAGTCATGTTCTGGAAGGGGAGCATCCCCGTCAGAAGCTCCCAAAGAACAATGCCAAAACTATAAACATCAACTTTTTGTGTATACGGTCGGTGCTGGATCATCTCCCTACAACACAAAGTAAAATGCACTCAAGTAGGCCACTACAGCACAAACATGCGCTAAACCACAACTAGAAACATTGTCTTTCTCTTTTGCAACAGGCATAATGAAAGCATATTGCAAGAAGAAACAAAAACAAGCAATTCAGAAAGTAATGCTAAGATGTGAATTCTGCCCCTAAAAAATTGCTAAGATATGAAAAGAGTTTTTCGGGGGAAAGTGACAGGTTGGTTCCTTTTCCAGATAACCTAAAACAAAATTTTGAATATAGTTTAATTGGATGTGATTTCCAAGAGTGGCTACACATGTCAGCTACAAGCCCTATTCGACATGAAGATTGCAACTGGGACGACCTTTATTGCATCAATTTTGGTACTCAGCAAGTTCCCATCTATTTTCCGTAAGTCATGCATGCTACTCATCTACACACTACTCATTCCTCGCACTAGAAATAATTGCATCGAAGAATCTTGTCGCACCACAGCGAAGTGGACCATCTCAACTGCGGCAGCACACTAAATATCACCAGAGCCACTATATACTCCATTCCGATCACAAGCATTTGACAGTGTCTTATAGGCACCCACAAACACAACCTTCAACTAAATGTCAAAGACTGTCCAATTGGGAATGAAAACTACATCTGTCTTATTTCTTTGACAAAGGCAGCTTAATCACAAGCATCTTGACAGTTGCTTATAGGCACTGAAAAACACCATCTTCTTCAACTAAATGTTGGAAGAAGATTGTCCGGTTGGAAATGAGAAACTCCATTAGCCATATTTCTCTACAAATGCACGCTTCATCCCTAATCCCCTTGGTTTTTAGAAAATGTAATTTCATCTCCCAATACAAGTTTATCTCTAATATTCTGTTGAAAGCTAGACCATGGAAACTTATTGCAAAATTGTATCCTAGAGATATATCCAGTTATACTCTTCTTAAAACTTAATTATGTAATGAATCTCTAGCCGATGGAAAAGGATACAACTCTATTCTTTCAAACTCTTTTCATCCTAAATTGCTCATCTAATTCAAGGTGCACATGATAACTGCCAGATCAAGCTTGAGAACGAAAATTATAACCCAGCATAAGGAATACCTTTATAATTTTTTTTTTGTAAAGGTTAACAAGAGGTCCACTGGAAACAGCCTCTCTACCCCACAAAGGTAGGGGTAAGATCTGCATACATCCTACTTCCTAATCCTCCCCCCCAAAAGACCACACTTGTGAGATTACACAAAGTAACATCCAATAATATTTTAAAGGCTCTAAAATACGATAAGTTCAGATGTCGACATCTGATCTGTTAAAATGTAGCACCATGTTAATCAATTTTCCAATTGAAAAGGCACCCAAGAAGTAGTGACGCAATAAACAATCAATCACACAACTAGCTTAATTGCGAAAAAAGTTGGGTCGGCTAATGGATTCACAACTACAATGCTCTATTCAGGCTCAAATTGAACTATTTTGTTTTTATCATCAAAACTTTACTTTAGTTATCAAAAAGGCCCAAGTAATTTTACTTGTTCTTTATGTTTTAATTACATGATTGTAAGGTTTATCTGACAACTGCTAAAGTTGCCAAGTATGCAGATGCTGACATCCCAGAGTACCCAAACATGTAGAAGTGTAATACATTCTTTCTTGGTAGACAGTTAGAATATTCATGTACGTGAAATCTGTACCTTCCATATTCTTGTGTGTTTTTCATGTGAATGTGCACACATGCTATCAGCCTACTAAAACCTTTAGAAGTTTTGATGCATGCGCTTTTCTTTCGTACTTGGCTCCTCCAAGAGAGATCTAAAAAGCTGACAGTTCTTTTAAGAAAAGATCTACACTGCTTAATTGCTTTAGATAAACACATTCTTCAGCAATTAGAGGCTGAGTGGAATTTGTTCAGCTTTTAGTGCAAAATAATTTACGATAGCCTAAAACGAAATTGTCCACTGCAGAAGATGGCACCACCCCTTTGGCGGCCACAACCATGAACAAGAATGAAAAGGTTTGGCTACAAGATCTAGGTTTGGCTACAAGATCTCTTCTGCTGATTTCCGGAGATGAAAAGTCAGGATCTGGTCATCAGCATTCCAGCACATTTGATGTCTCTGTTTCCTGTCCAATCCACAGTTAGTATGCTAGACTAGTAAGAGCAAGAGCAACTTATGAAGGACTTCCTACGGGGTGGAATAATAGTGACAGGAAAAGTATCCACAAATGGATAGGAGAAGATGACAGCCTCCTGGAAATACAGGGACCTGATGTTTGCAGGTTAACAACCTTTTAACCAAGACTACTAAGGAGAAACTACGGAGAGGAATGCGATCCTTTCCAGATATGGATGTTAAAGGAAATGATGGTTATTCGATAAGTAGCCCACCTCGTATGGGTTAAGTGAGAGGATGAGATGACAAGATTCAAAAGAAGTAGCCAAGATTTATTGTTTTTGCAACTGGAAATGGTAGATGAGACTTTTTTGGCTTGACGTGTGGCGCAGAGCTTTGACTCTCAAGGAGAGTTCCCCAACTTATTCTCTACGCCACTGTTGATATGAGCAGACAGGAGCTGAAATTATCAGAGTGAGGCAGACCAAGTATCCGATGATGTACAGGACCTATCCAGTATTGAATTGGGATGACATTGATGGCTTCCTATGGAAATTAAGGAACAAACAACAAATATATTTCTGAATGAACCATTATTAGATGTCTGTTAGGGGTGTAAGGGCAAAGCCATGATGGAAATAGTACGCAAGTATAACACACCTAATAAGGTGGCATTCTTTACATAGTATCAAATGATACGAGAGAAAAACTACGAAAATGAAAACACAAAACAAAGAAAACAAAAACAATGAAAGTAAAGTATAGATAGATTGACACAAAATGATAAAGAGCGGACAACCAAAGGGTATGTTAAACCTAAGACCTTCCTATCTAATTATCACAAGCACCAACCTCTTACGAAGACCGAGAGTGAAATGAATCATTCGCAACCAATGTTTCTCACAATCAATAAATCTCCCAACAAGCTTCAATAAAACACTCTCAAGTGTGTACTCACATTCAAAATCAATAAGGTGGCATTCTTTACATAGTATGTCATGCGAGTTTTTTAAAGTGAAAATGACAAAAAGCGATATGGCCAAGGGCGAATTTATGCATTAAAATTGGGGCACGTGAACTAGTGGTCTCTCCGTAAAACTAAGTATTTAATGTATATATTTTCTAAAATTGGTATAATATTATCTGCTGACACCTATCCTGCAAGAGGGCTAAATGGTGCACTTCGTTGAATGTGGGGTTATTTACCTTTAGGACTATAGATCAATTCCCACTTACAATATTTTTTCCTTCTTTTTTTATTGGTGCACCCATGTTCTACAAATCCTAGATTCGCCTCTGGATATGGTCCAAGTGGCTTGAAGGGGAAAACCGAGAAATGAAACACACATACTTCTTTGAAGTGACGCGCACAATTCACCAAAAATTAAAAAAAAAAACAAATATATATAATTATAATCAGAGAGTAACTAAAATAACTAATTTGAGCATCATATGAACAATCATGCCAATATTAATCTAACTACTCAAAGTTGAGATTCAATGAACTGATGGCTTCTCATTGAGATTACTTTGCGCATCATTGCTTGAATCACATACTTTTCTGAAGCACATGGCTTCACTAATGATGCAATAATCCCATGCTTTGCATAATTTCATTGCTTTAAGGGACAAAACTATGGATTTTAATAGAACTGGTGCCATGTGGGATGCAGATGCCATCCTAACAGCAGAAAATTTGAGGAGACGTTTAGTGAAAGTTGGTGCTGCATGTGTAAGATGCATGGGTGGATGTGGAGAACTATAGTACATTGCGATTTTGAGAGGGAACCTAAAGCTTTCCGCCCAATGGTACGGTCTAATGGTCAAGGAAGTGGGATAAAAATCATGGAAGAGTAAGTAAAAAGAGTGCGAGATGATTTCTTCTCGTCACCTAAAGCTTTGGGTGGCAGAGTTGCCCAACATGTAGGAGGTTGTAGGTACTCGATGGAATAGTCGATGTGCACACAAACTTACTCGAACATCATTGTTGAAATTATATAACGTGATATGTGTATGCGGTAACACTAGGGTACCCTGAAGAACAATTGTACTTGCTTTCAAAAGTTGGAGATTGGATAGGATGGAGACTAAGAATATGGAGATGTGGAAGATAGCAGAACATACTATATTTTGAACACTTTGGCAAGAAAGGAATGGTCAAAAGTTCTGAAGAATTCGAGAGACCAGCATGTTCAGTCAAACGAGACCTTTTGTTTTATTTGTATGTTAACGTAAAAGATATATCCCTCTTTTTTGGACAGGGATACATCCCCCTCCTATGAAACAGAGAGTTAAGTTTTTTGGATAGTTAAGGTGGGAGTGGCGCCGGTGGAGGACAAGATGCGGGAAGTTCGGTTGAGATGGTTCGGTCATGTGATGAGGAGGGGCACGGATGCCCCAGTTCGTAGGTGTGAGAGGCTAGCTTTTGGATGGTTTCAAGCGGCGTAGGGGTAGGCCGAAGAAATACTAGTGAGAGGTGATTAGACGTGACATGGAGCAATTACAGCTTACTGAGGACATGACCCTAGATAGGAAGGTATGGAGGACGTGAATTAGCTTAGACGGCTAGTGCATGTGGGTGGGTCGTAGTCAATAATTAGGAGAGCTTTAGGGTAGCCGAGCCGGTAGTCTCAGGGCTAGGTCTATAGGTTGGAGCTGCTAGTAGGAGGGTATGGGGTGGGGTTGCCTTTGGTTCGTTAGTGTAGGAGTATTACTTTGTGGGTGTCTTATTTCTGTTATTCCGTCTTGTTTCATGCTTTATTACGAATGTATTTACTATTCTTTGTCTTGAGTCGGGGGTCTATCGGAAACAACCTTTCTACTTCTCCGGAGGTGGTGGTATGGACTGCGTGCATTTTACCCTCCCAAACCCCACTGTGTGGGAATACACTGGGTTGTTGTTGTTGTTGTCGATGCAATATATCTCATATGGAGGACACCCTTTTGGGCGTTTTACACAACCAGAAGATATTAAATTATTGGGGGAAAAAAAGAAAAAAAAAGATTAGCCATGCTCATAAAAAAGCAACCAAATACTGACTGTTACAAACTAGGTAAATATACATCAAGACCATGGATTCAAATCACGAGCATAAATAGACAGAAGTCTCTCGAGTCTATAAGTTAACAAGATTGCTAGTAAGCGATCACGATAGAAACAGAAAATTTCAGAAGAATCAGCTATTAATTTCCAACCGTCCAAGGAATTGCCTGCTTTGACAGAGTATAGCAAATGTCAAAACACGCTGGGGGGCATAATAAGTTCCATTACTTAAATATGCCATAGAATTAAACCTTATTAGTTTAAAAGCATATCCGAGACTAGTTGAACCTCAACTGATGAAAGGCCATATCAGGGAGAAGAAAACTGGAACAGTACTGGTTCACATTATTGAAGTGAGATTTAAAGGATTTCATGTGCAGAAACATTTGACATAATCCAATGTGAGGGTAAAGGATAAAGTGCACAAAATTTTCCCTCTCATACTTCAGAGACGTAACATATGAACTCCTTGAGGCAGATGAACCTGGCACTTCACAAGATCCTCAATAGCATGAAGAATAATCCACATTAGGGGTACGAACAAGAATCTCCTACTGCAATATTCAGAAGGGACTTTGAAGCGAGAATAGACAAGATTTTTGCTCAAGACCTTTTTCTTCCAGAAAAGAAAGAGAGCCAAAGAAAAGAGAGAAACTGCAAGATAGAAAGGATCTAGGACAGCTGTTTTGGAATAAAAAGCACCTTTTTGAAAAAGGTCTTTCATTATTCTCCTCCTTAAATGTACTATTATATAATGAGATACCGAACCTAAAAAACATAACCCCGGGACCTCACAAAGAACAGGAAACATATTCAACTACTAGATATGAGCGCAGTACCAAGAGACAAAACTTCAAGATCTGTTCAAAAAGTAGCAATGCACCAAAGTAAGGAGAGGAGGAACTTGTACTACAGATATCTCCGTAAGGGCAGGAGGTTTCAACACATTCTTTTATATTCAAATAAAATTCATCATCCCCCACCCCCACCCCCCACAAGCCCCTACAAACCACACTAGTGTACTACGATTACAGTGTTTCTCGAGGTGGGTGAGCATAAGTAAACAAAGAAAAGAATTTTCTAAGAAATATGAGAGGGCATAGAGAAAGGTATTCCCGAATACCGGAGATGGGAAAGATCACAACCCACCTACTGGGAGACGGCTGCTTTAAGTTTCGTTTAAAGGAATTTTATCAGTTCAAAACATGCAGTAAAAGATTATATTTATTAAAATAACAACTCTGCTTCAATCCGAAGCTATATGATTGTTCAATAGATAATATCTATCAACTCTATAACTTACCAGTAAAAGATTATACAAAATGCTCTTCTGGACCCTTGTACTATGTCCGTTTTGTAAGTTGGACACTTCTACTTACATTTTGCATACTTTGACCCCTGAACCCACTAAAAAGCAACATTTTGCATACTTTGACCGTTGACTTTACCTATGTGGCACTAAAATGGCTGACTAGGACTAAGAGAGTGTAGTCACTCGCCTGGGTGTGAGTGGGGGTTAATTTTTGGCCAATTTTATATTAAAATAATTTTAAAAAATAAAATTAATATTAAAAATTTTAAAAAATTATAAAAGGACCTGCCTTTTTTCCTCCATATTTTTAATTTAAAAATATTTTAAAAATAATAAATTTTAAAAAAAAATAAAAAAAACTCTACCCCAACCCCCTCCCCCCATTCAGCCACCCCCACTCCACCCCAATCGCCGTTCAGCAACCCACACCCCACCCCAGCCCCCATTCAGCCACCCCCACCCCACCCCATCTCTTCCTCCACGCCGTCCATCATCATTAACGCTGGCAAGCACCACTGCACTACCCCTCTCCCCGAAAAAACCTCACCGGAAAATTCTTTTTCTTCCCCACAAAAATCTTCACACACTACACCACTTACCATTGAATTTCTTTTTCTTCAGCCAATTCACAAAAAATTCAAGAATTCTCAACATTGAATTTTAACCAATTCACAAAAATATTCACATTGAATTTCAAGAATTTCCAACATTTTTGAATTTCCCAAATCACAAGAAATCCCAAGAAAAATAAAAATTGAATCTTTACTTTGAATTTAAAAAATTCTCAACTTTCTTGAATTACCCAAATCACAAAATATCCACAAAAATTGAGTTTTTACATTGAATTTCAAGAATTTCAAACTTTCTTGAATTACCCAAATCATAAAGAATCTAAAGAAAGCCTAAAAATTGAGTTTTTACATTGAATTTCAAGTTTCTAGAATCACCCAAATCACAAAAATCTCCAAAAATCTCTTCTTTCCATACTTCTTAAATTTTTCACCCCCTACTTTTTAATTTTTTTTCGTAGAGCAAGAAGAATAAGAAGATGAAGATGATAAAGGAAAAGAAGAATGAGAAAAGGAGGAAGAAGAATAAGAAAAAGAAGAAGAAACAGAGAAAGAAAGAACTGGAAAGGGGAAGAGATAGAAGAACTGGAAAAGAAAGAAAAAGGGTAAAAGAGATAAGGGGGGTTTGTTTGTTTGTATATTTATTTATTTATTTTAATATTTAATATTTTTTATATATAAAGATGACGTGATAGCTGACGTGGTACATATGGCAAGTGACGTGGCAGCTGACATGGGGAGAGTGTGTTACACTCACCAAAAAAGGGTTTAAAATATTGTTTTTTAGTGGATTCAGGAGTCCAGATGACAAACATGTAAGTAGAAGTGTTCAACTTACAAAACCGACATAATACAAGGGTCCAGAAGAGCATTTTGCCTTTTTAAAATAACAACTATGCTTCAATCCAAATCTATATGGCTGTTCAATAACGCTATAACTTACCATGAATTGTTAAGTCCATTTGAGATCATTTAGGTATTCAAGGATGTGCAGTACAATTTAGACAAGAGTTTCAAAGCCGTCTACAAGGAAAGGAATTCAAGTAGAGGCAGTTAAATACCTCCACCTTAAGCTAAAAACTGAATATGGGAGGCTTTTTCATATTTTATAATTGGAAGTTAACACTCAGTCTGCCAAAGAATTTTCGGCACACATTACCAAGAGCACAAAATGATTAGATTTCAACGTCTTCCAAGACAATAAAGGAGCACAAGTCTACTGCAGTTAAATTTAGAAGCTATCATCTATCACAATAAAACATTTCACACACGACCAGCCAGACCTATAATGAAAATTCCTATAACAATTGATTTCAAGACCTAATTATAACAACTAAATAGAGGTGCCGCTTCAACAGGTTAATTTCAAGCTGGTCACCTATCCAGACATTGTTTACACCTATTTTTGCCCATTCCGAAGCGTCTCACAGGCATTGCACTTCTCTTCTCAAAATCTTGAGAATATCCTAGAAAAGATCAACAAGGAACGTGGCTCTATTTCAGTCTTCCACGCCCACATAACCTTGCATAAGAAGTATTAAAACCAGAAATATCCATAGGACTCAAACTAAAAAATTCAATATACTCTCAGTAGCCTAGTTGGTCATTGGGGGGTTTATGCTGAATGTGTATAGTGTTTATGCGCCACAGGTGGGCTTGAAAGAGGAGGTGAAAGCGAGTTTTTGGGAGGTTTTGAACAAGGTGGTGAGAAGTGTGCCTAGCTCGGAGAAGATTATCATAGCAGGGGACTTCAATGGGCACATTGGGGTTTTATCGGGAGGCTATGACGATGTGCATAGAGGTTTTGGTTTCGGTGATAGGAATGGTAAGGGAGCTGCCCTGTTGGATTTTGCGAGTGCCTTTGGGCTGGTGGTAGTGAATTCGAGCTTTCCGAAGAAGGAGGATCACCTAATTACCTTCTGAAGCGCGATGGCCAAGACTCAATTGACTTTTTGTTGCTTAGGAAGGGGGATAAGGCTTTATGTAAGGACTGTAAAGTCATTCCGAGTGAGCATCTTTCGACCCAGCACAGGCTTCTGGTGATGGACTTGGTTATCAAGAAGAGCAAGAAGAGAAGGGCCGAGGAGAGTCGACCCAGAATTAAGTGGGGTGGCTTGACGCCAGTTAGTGCGCTGGAGATAGGGGAGAAGGTGGCGAGAATGGGGGTGTGGGAGTGTAGGGGGGACGTGGATGATATGTGGGATAGGGCTGCCAGCTGCATCAAGGAAACTGCTAGTGAAGTGTTGGGTGTTTCGAAGGATCGGGCAAGACAGCATAAGGGGGACTGGTGGTGGTGGAATGAAGAAGTTAAGAAGAAAGTAGAGATTAAAAAAGGGGTGTATGTTAAGGTGATTGAGAGTAATGATGAAGATGAGAAGAGGGTGAATAGGGAGGTTTACAAATTAGCAAGGAAGGAGGCTAAGTTAGCAGTTACGGCTGCTAAGACAGCAGCGTCTAAGAGCTTGTATGCGGGGCTAGAGGTGAAAGGCGGGGAAAAGAGGTTGTATAGGCTTGCTAAGGCTAGGGAGCGGAAGGGTCGTGACCTCGATCAAGTGAAGTGCATTAAGGGAGAGAATGGTAAAGTTCTGGTGGAGGATGTTCACATAAAGAGAAGATGGCAGGAATATTTTCATAGACTCCTAAACGAGGAGGGGGCAGAGGCATTGAGTTAGGGGAGCTGGAGCACTCAGACGAGAGCCGTGATTTCAGTTACTGTAGACGTTTTAAGGTTGAGGAGGTCAGAGAAGCTATTCGTAGGATGCAAAGGGGTAGGGCGACGGGGCCTGACGAGATTCCAATGGATTTTTGGAAGTATACTAGTAGGACAGGTTTAAGGTGGTTGACTGATTTGGTCAATGGCATTTTCAAGACTGTGAAAATGCCTGAGGCTGGGAGATGGAGTACAATGATTCCGTTATATAAAAACAAGGGTGATATTCCAAGTTGCAACTACAGGGGTATTAAGTTGTTGAGTCACACTATGAAGATTTGGGAGAGGGTGGTTGAGCGGAGATTGAGGAGGATCGTGTCTATTTCGGAGAATTAGTTTGGATTTATGTCCGGTCGCTCGACGACAGAGGCAATCCACCTGGTGAGGAGATTGGTGGAACAGTATAGGGAAAGGAAGGACTTACACATGGTGTTCATTGACCTGGAGAAGGCATATGACAAAGTCCCTGGGAGGTTCTTTAGAGATGCTTAGAGGTGAGAGGGGTCCCGATGGTGTACATCAGATCTATTAAGGACATGTATGATGGAGGGAAGACTCGGGTGAGGACGACGGGAGATGACTCAGAGCATTTTTCGATCGAGACAGAGTTGCTTCAGGGATCGACTCTTTGTCCATTCCTGTTTGCGTTGGTGATGGATGTGTTGATGCGAAGTATTCAAGGTGAGGTGCCTTGGTGTATGTTATTTGCGGATGATGTAGTGTTGATTGATGAGACGTGGGGAGGTATGAATGAAAAATTGGAGGTTTGGAGGCAAACCCTTGAATCTAAAGGGTGATCTAAGACAGAGTATATGGAATGCAAGTTTAATGACGAGGACGAGGTGGTGGTGAGGTTGGATTCCCAGGTTTTTTGTAAGAGGGATAGTTTTAAGTATCTTGGGTCTATGATTTAGGGGAATGGAGAGATTGACGAGGATGTCTCTAAACGTATTGGGGCAGGTTGGATGAAACGGAGGCTCGCCTCAAGAGTGTTGTATGATAAGAAGGTGCCCCTTAAGCTTAAAGGCAAGTTCTATAGAGTGGCAGTCCGTCTGGCCATGCTGTATGGAGCGGAGTGTTGGCCAGTCAAGAACTCCCACATTCAAAAATTGAAGGTGGCGGAAATGAGAATGTTGCGTTGAGTGTGTGGATTTACTAGAGGGGATAGAGTTAGGAATGAGATTATCTGGGAGAAGGTAGGAGTGCTTCGGTGGAGGACAAGATGCGGGAAGGGAGGCTGCGATTGTTTGGACATGTGATGATGAGGGGCACGGATGCCCCAATTCGTATTTGTGAGAGGCTAGCTTTGGATGGTTTCAGGAAGGGTAGAGGTAGGCTGATGAAATACTGGAGGGAGGTGATTAGGCATGACATGGAACAGTTACAACTTATTGAGGACAAGACCCCAGATAGGAAGATGTGGAGGTTGCGGATAAGGGTAGAAGGCTAGGGTATGTGGGTGAGTCGTAGCAAGTAGTTAGAGAGCTCTTGTGTAGTCGGGTTAGTAATCCTAGAACTGTGTCCATAGGTAGGAGCAGCTAGTCAGGGAGTTTGGGTATGGTGGGTGTCTTTGGTCTGTGAGTGTATGTTTACTACTATGTAGGTGTCTTATTTCTTATTTCTTATTTCTTATTGCTCTTATTTATCTTATTTCTTATATCTTATTTCTCTTTTTGTTATTTCTTATTTCTTATCTCTATTATGACATCCATCCTGTTTCATTGTTTCATTACGACCTTGTTTACTATTCTTTATCTTGAGTCGGGGTCTATCGAAAACAACCTCTCTACTTCTACAGAGGTAGCGGTATGGACTGCATACATTTTACCCTTCCCAAACCCCACTTTGTGGGAATACACTGGGTTTGTTGTTGTTGTGTCTCAGTAGCCATATTCAGGACACAATCTCAATGCAAAAGATAGTAGATGCCATAATTACACAAGTTGTATTTAACTATTTTTGCCGATCTACTCTTCTTACTTCTATTGTTTGAAATTAGGCAAGGAGAAGAAACTAATCTTGCAGCACAAGGTGTGGCTTAGTGGTCAATGACGTGGTGCAAACCTTGGAGACCAAGGTTTAGACAAAAACACTAGGTGATTTCTTCCTATTTGCATCTGCCCAAGCCTAGGTAAAGAAAGCTATTCGGTACCTATGTTGGACGGAGGTAGCAAGTACTTGGTGAATAGTCAGGGTGCTCGCTAGTTGGCTCGGACACCACATTATAAAAAGAAACACTAATCTTGGAGCTAATTCTGTCGAAGTTTAAGTTAAGAATAAGAGATGATACACCAAAAAAATAAGTTGAACCACTTAAGCTGAAGTGGCTAGAACTACCAAGCAAAAATGGTTAACATTTCTCAGTTCAGTTACTGTTACATGGAATGAGCACCATGATTTATTATCAGAGATCAGTCAGATGAAATAGAAACCAAGAAAATGGCATAGGGGGGAACAGAAGATGACAAGACAAAAATTGGTGAAGCCAAAAAATATATAATTAACTTTAACCCTTTAAAAGTTAAAAAAAGGAGGTGACAGATGAGCTTCTGTATACTGTTCTAACTAGAACATTCCCTAAAAGCACACAAATGTGAACTATGGTTCATCTCTACACATCATGAATATGAATTACATGAGCTAGACTGAGTTAGCACACTAAACCACAAAAAGAGGAGACTTTTGACATTTCTAGAAAGTTTTCTTCTTTTCTTTGTACTACTGTTGCCAGTACAATCTTTTTGTACTGATGAATACAATGTCCCCCCCCCCCCCCCCAAAAAAAGAAAAATAAATTTAGGGTTGACTGGAAGAAACTAGTTCTCTTTCTTAGCAATGTCAGACATACAACAGGAACAATAGACACAAGCAATCTGGTTCTTTCAAAAGGTTATACAGCTTCTAAACCATTGTTTTTTTTTTGCCCCAGGGGTTAACTCAATTGGCAAAGGATAAGAGATTCATTTCTAGGTCACAAGTTTGAATCCTTAGCTAAGCGAATTAAGAGCCTATTTCGAGTGTCTTATTTTAAGAGATTTTAAGGCAAAATAGCTTTTAAGCACTTTTGTAGTGCTTATAAGCACTTGATTTTAAGCCAAAATGATAAAATTAAGCCAAAGCTATTAACTTAGAAATCCTAATTTATGGCTTTTGGCTTACAAGTCAAAAGCCAAAAGCCAATCCAAACAAGATCTAAGGCCAATATTTAAGAGGAGGTAGAGGGATGGGTCAATGAGTTCATCATCCCCAAGTATCAAAAGCTCCAGCTGGCCCAACGGGCTGGACATCCAGTTGGGTCCATCAACCTGGTTCTGAGAGCTCCGATTGGCTGCAATAGATTCCTTGATAATCAAAAGAAACATTACTTTTTTCACTTTAAATCTATCTTTAGACAATGCAGGTGCAGTTAAACTTACAACATTAGATTAAATATTAGACATAGTGCAAAGTAAATGTTCAGATATATATCATGTTGGAACTTAAACATATCTAATTGCTACCACTTCACCATTCTCTTTGATAAGTTAGAAGGCATTGTATATTTGTATTGCAAACACAGTATGCAAATCATTGAATGAATTCTACGAAAAGAAGGAAACTGAAACCATAAAAGAATCAATGGGACGGCAGAAGCAGCTCTGTGTTATGGATATATTTAACATTTTGAAAGGAAAAAGAAAAGAAAAAGCTCTGTATTATGGTTTTGCCAAAAGACCAGACCAGGATAAGACGATCACATTTAAAGAGTTTTCTAAAAAGTTAGAGGCTTACGGAGCCATCCAGCGGTATGTTCCAGTCTCTGGTGTCATTCCTTCTGTCTGCACCTCAATACGAGCAACCCCAAAGTCCGCAATCTTGATTGATTTATCAGCAGCAATTAGTAGGTTGTCAGATTTCAGGTCACGATGTATCAGATTCAGGCCATGCACATATTCCATACCCCTTGCCACATCCAAGGCCTGCCTCACTGCTAACTTCAAGGGCACAGCTCGATTTTGTCTCTTAGTAAGAAACTGACGAACTGATCCTCCTTTAGCATATTCGGTGACAATACACCACACCATGGGTTTACGGCATGCACCGATAAACCGAACAATATTTGGATGTTTCAACCTTGACAACATCATGACTTCCTGCTGAAACTGTTGCTCCATCAAGTGAGCCCTTTCAAGATCATTCTCTGGCCTCTCTAGAAGCTTGATAGCAACATCCTCTCCATTGTAAGTTCCCTTGTAGAGTTTCCCGAAAGCCCCTTGAGCAAAAGCTGGCCCCATGTTGAGCTTCCTCAAATCAATCGTCCACTCATCATAATTCTCAAGCCCATTGGTAGGAAATCGAGGATCCATCAAAGCTTTAGCTAGAGCATCGTCACTCAACCCATGAGAAGCTTTGCCCTTATTTACACTAGCTGCAGCAGAATAGTTATTGTGGACACGCTTGAGACCTTGGTGGTTTAAGATACGAGTGTGTGAATCATTTGATCCAACACTACTGTTATCCATCGACATTGCAACTGAACCTCCGCCATTGCTCATCTGCAAGCTCCCATAACTGTCGATTGACATGTTTGATCCCTCACCAAGCTTATGGTAAAAATTTTGGGACAGTCCATAATGATCATGGTTTTCATTTAAGTCTATAAGTCCCGCAAACTTTGGAGTCTCCAACATTTTCCCTTCAAGCAACTGCAGCAAAAAAACTATAGTTTTTTCTGCATGAGGATTTGTAACTCAAACTTTAACGGACCACAACCCTGTAAGAAACATGAAATATCAGAGCTTGCTAGCAGAAAATTCTTCTCCAATTTCATGCATCAAAGCACAATAAGCAACAAGGAGAAAATAACTAAACAAAAAATAATTTCAAAATGAACACACAGAAGAGAAGCTTGATGAAAACTAACCACGCAAGAAAAAGTCTATCTTCAACCTTTACTAAAAGGTAAGCTATTATATAAGGGAAAATTGTCCTCAACCTTCAGTTCATTTAATGCCTTCAAATTAGCTAAATGACTCGGTAATTAAGATGACAAATCAGTTACTTCCTTATTCACCTTTGAATCCTTTATTAAAATCCGTAAATGTAATTAATGATTATATGCTTCCATGGAGCAGTAAGGGTAGATATGGCAAAAAGCTACTAATGTCTTCTTCTTTTTGTAAAGCCACATTTTTTTATTCAAATTGGAAGTAGGGGAAGAGGAAATGGGGGAGAGAATTACGTCAACCAATAGTCAACCAACTACTGAGATACCGCTCGTTTTGTAAAGCCACAAAAAGAATTGTTTTTGGGGATAAATTACACACACATTAACTGGAGAAGAGAACTGACAGACCAAACTGTAAAATGTTCCATTTCTACTATAACATTTTCCACGAAAAGATTAGGGGTTTAATCGTAATTACAACCAAAACGCGTCGATTTCTAGCTCCGGTTTGGGGAAAAAAAGTCAGATAATTCAAGCAAGAACAAGCAAAAATAAACCTACACCCAGCACAGAAATTAGCAACAGAAAAAAAAGTAGTTCAAAATCCCCACAAAAACCCTTAATTCGAGTGACAAAAATCAACAAATTAGATGATCCAAGGGTAAAATCTATAGAAAAATAGTTAAAATTACCTCGATCGAGAACAATTACTTTGGGATAATCCAAAACAGTCCAATCGATTTTGTAAAACCCAAGAGCTGTAATAGGAAGTCTGAAGAGCAGCAGCAGTAGTAAAGAAACGACGACGTATAAAGAGAAATAGAAGTAGAGAGGAGAAGTAGTAGAGAACACAAAAAGCAAAATGAAAACGCGCGCGCGCGAGAGAGAGTCTCTTGTTTTGTTTAGTTTCTACCCTGACTATGACCCTGAGGGAGACATGTGGTGTGGCCACTCCGATCTTACTCTTCGGTTCTTGCGTACCCACTTGCTGTGCTCGACCTTCATCTGTAAATTGAGCGGTCGATAAGTTAGCGAGCCCGAATTTTAACTACGCGTTCAATAGGAAATTTCGGTGAAGGGTTCAATTTCTATTATACATATATAGAAATTAATTTTAGTTATGTATTATTAGTATATTTTTTCATCATCCTCTGTCCTTGAAAATATAGGATTAGTTTATTTCATCTTTAATTAGAGTTATTAGTTAGTCAAGAAATCATTTATCCTATCATTTATATTTAGTGATGAGATAAGTTATTTTTTTATATCTATGGTGTAATAACTTGTTTCTAATCAAATGATCCTTAAGAGATGGTACAAAATAATCACATATTTGATGGATTAAAATGAGGATTTATTGGAGAAAATAAAAAAGAGAATAAAATGAGAATTTGAATTGTAAAAAGGGATGTATATAAAAAGAATTTATTAAGGACATAATAGTCATTTAAACATTTTTTTAATCATTGGGAGGCTAAAATTTTTACTCTGGCATTCGTCATTTTGAGTGTATGCACGCATTTTTATCAGGTAAGATTGGAGTATTTTTTTTGTTCAACTTTTTTATAGTTAAAGGGTCTACTTGTGCACTGATAAAGTTAAAGGTCAAGTTATAATTTGGTGTCAAGTTAAAGGTCTTGTTTATGTATTATGTCTATTCCATATATATAGCGGGATAACTTATCCCGCGATAACTTGTTTCTAACCAAACGATCCTTAAGAGTTGGTACAAAATAATCACATGTTCGATGGATTAAACTGAGATATGATTAAGTTTGGTGTTAAATTTATATCATGTTTGCTTAAAGGAATACTCCAAAGCTAATTTATACCATCAACAAAATATAATATAAATTTTGTACCAAACTTAATCACGAGATATTCCACTTTATCATGCGTATCGAATGACCCTTAAACTTATGTGAAGTCTCTGTCTTTTTTACTTGACCTTATACGAAAATAAATATTTCAATTTATTTATCTATTTTTATAAATCAAGTGAGTTTTATTACTTTATCTATTCATTTTTATTTATTATATTTCACTTTGTGAAGATTAATTTGATTAAACGTCAACTAAATTGAAGTAATTAATTTAATATTTAGATTTTTGAAGACTACATAAAAAAAAACTATATGTTACAATTTTCTCATATTAATATAATAACAAATATAAATGTTGATCAAAATTTATGCAATTTAACTATCAAAAAACAAAACGTGATCAATAAAAATGAATGCAGTGAGTAAGGTTTCTCTAGGCCAAATGTGTACTCTTCCATATTTTTATTTGACATTTGACACAAGTTTGAAATCTTTTTCCAAATATCTACTTTTTTCATGACATTGTTAGTGAAAGTTTCAAAACTATCATTTTCAATATGGGAAAAAGCATAAGTACCTCCTTGAACTTGTCGCCACAACTTATTATAATACTTTAACTTTATCGATAATTATTTATCTCACTAAATAATTTTCGCATGAATTATATTGCCCCATTAATAGCTAACATGACCAAAAAAATAAAGCGCATTTCCTTTTAGAAAAAAGTATTGGTAGAATATTTTAATAATTTTTTAATTATTATATATAATTTAATTATATATAATAAAATAAAAATAACAAATAAAAACATCCTTACCTCCCTTTTCATCTTCTTCAAGATCCCCGGCCCTTTCATTTTCTTCAAACCCACCTCCTTTTATCTTCTCCGACCCTCCCTCCCTTCCTTCCTCCCCACCTTCTTCTTTGAACCCCACCCTTTTTCCTCTATTTTCTACAAACTTTCACCCCATTCCTTCTTCTTCAAATCCTCTCTTTCTACTTTTTTTTTTTTAAATTTTTATTGTCACCTAAAGAAAAAACCTTCATCTTGATTCAAAAAATTTTTATTATAATTTTCAAATATGCAAGTTAGAATACTCATTTTTTCTAAAGAAAATGTTATGAGAAGAGAAATCAGAAGTAGCAAAAATTAGTGAAGTGTTAATGAAGGTTAAAAAAAAGGAGAGGAAATTAATGAAAATTAAATCAATGATTAGAAACTAAAAAGTATTAATGGATGTTAGAAGAAGAAAAAAGAAAAGGTGGTTGGCTGATGGCAGGTTGGGGTGGTGGTGGTGATTTGAAAATTAAAAAGGGGGTGGATCATTTGAAGAAGAAAGAAGGGGGGATATATTTTTAAAATTTTATAAATATATATTAGTGAAATTATTTTTTAAATAATTTTTTATGTGGATCTGATGTGACAACGACGTAGTGCTAACGTGGGGCGAGTGTAATACACTCTTCATTGTGAGAGTAATATTACATTTTGAGAGTGGTATATAATTCATGCGAAAGTTGTCTAGGGGGAGTAAATAATTATCTATAAAGTTAAAGTGATAAAGTAAATTATGACGACATCAAACTATAATTTTAACTATGAATAACTATAAATATAATTCAGAGGATATTTATTCTTTTTTCCTTCTAACATCAAACTTTTAAATAACACAAAATAGTCCTATTACTAAAGTCCTAAAAAAAAAAAAAATCTTTATCACCAAAGCTTTAGAAAACTTACATCCTAACTCCAGTGTTGAAAAATAAAAAATAGTCCTCCACAAAATTTTAACTATGAATTTTCTAATTACTCGATTTAAAAAAAAAAAAAAAATTCTTCCTTCAAGCACTCCCGATTTGTCTCCTTTTAGATTTTATTTACTATTATTATTATTATTATTATTATTATTATTATTATTATTATTATTATTATTTTATAACTGTGTTGTTCGTTCAATTTTTTGTCTGAGCCGACAATTCAAGTTATTCATTAAAAAATCACTCTTCAACGATGAAAAACTTCTCTAGTTCAACCATTATATTGTTCCTAGCTCTCAACCATTATTATTCAATTCAACTATTGTTACATCTAATTATTTTATCCATTGTTGTAAAAGCTTAAACCCTTAATCAACAATCATTGATTACGGACAATTATATTATAAATCGATCTATGTTAATTGTCAACAAAAATATTTTAAAGTATATTATAAATCGATCTATATCAATTATCAACAAAAGTATTTTAAAGTATATTATAGATCGATCTATGTCAATTGTCAACACATATATTTTCTACTCAATTAAATCATTGTCAATAATCGACCACTTACTCTATGTATGCTACATTACTATTTGACTAAAAAGTAGTTAGTTAATTAAATTATAATAAGAAACTTAACATTATTTAAACTAATCATTTATTATATCATAGTAGAGTCTCTATCAATTGACCACATGATATAATTATGAGTTTGAGAATATGTAATGGTTCACAAAGCATATTATTTGGTTAAAATTAATAGTTAATAAATAAAATTTATAAAAAGGTACTTATCACTGTTTAAACATGAAACTAATCATCTATTATATTCATTGATCGAAACTCTCATATGATATGATAAAGTATTATTATAATGTTTAAATAGTGTTAAGTTCTCTGCTTTATTTTAGTTAATTGTTAATTTAGCCAAATAATAATCTAGTTATATATATCAAGTGGTTAATTATTGATGAATGGTATAGTTGAGTAGAAATCATATTTGTTAATAATTGACACAGATCAATTTATGTATACTTGTCCATAGTCTATTAGACTTGAAAATCACTATTTATTTATTTATTTATTTATTTAATTAATTAAATAAATAAATATAATGAGGAACTTAAAACTATCTAAATATGTAACGTAATACTTTATTATATCATATGAGAGCTTCCCTCAATTGATAACATGATCCAAAGAGTACGAGAACAATTAATTGTTTTCAAAAAACATTCTTATTCTAAGACATGGTGTTTTGTGAATTATTAATTATATAGTAACCCCAAGTAATATAACTACATGTTCCATTGTTATTAAAAGCACCTTGTTGTGGGTACGAATTATGGAGATATTTGAAAATACGGTCTCGAACTAGTATGAGACGATGAGGCTAAAAATTTATAATTTGAAATTTTCAGGTGGGCTGACGTCATTTCGCAATAGTAATTGTTTTTTTGGCTATAGAAGTGTCACCATAGCAAAAATTTTACCGCTATAGCGGCATCTAGGTTGCTATAGCGAGATGACGGGACCAGACACTCAGGCATGATTTTAATATTTTCCTTTCACCTCTTTAGTTGCAAAAGGATGAGGTTTGCTCCAAAAACCCTCCTAGGATTACCTCATGACCTTGGACAATAAAGAGGAGGGATATTGCTTGAATGAGGTAAAACCCACAGTTTACTCACCAAATTCACACCAAAAATCACTTGCACGAAGTCAAAAGCTCGCATCCATGCCTCCGTAGCAGTTTCTTGGCATCCAAGTAGGCTAAGTTTAATTAATTAGTTTAGATTGAATTAGAAATTATAGCATGATGTAGATTAATGGGAGATTTCATGCTTAGGACTTCAGACACGTTGTTGGGATAGATAAAATAGAAGAAAATTCTATTAATTGGGTGGGAATTTGTTGTTATTTGGTGATATTAATTTTGTTAAGTAATTAAGGTGTTTGCTTTTGTTGTTGTTCATTCTTGCATGATTCAAAATGGCGTTGTACCCAAAAATTGGATTAAGCCTAATAAATGCCTAAATTATAGGTGGTTAGTATTGGTGGATTCTGAAGTGTTACGATCCAAAACATCGTTACATTGAAAAACATTCTAGAAAATTTTATGATGAATAAAATACTCCTACTGGACTTGAGGGAATTTAATTCATGGAAAAATGGGGCCTAACATAATTGGGTCGAGAATTTAAAAGAAATTGGGCCAATTTGCTGCCTGTGCAGCAGAACTACTGCAACAGTAACCCGACGGTAGCTAGCCTGAACTTCCCTTCTAGGTCTTCCTTTTTTCCCCTCAAAACACACTAAATAAACTCTACCTCCATAGTCATAAGTGCAGTTTCGAGGTGCACCCAATAAGAATCCAGCATGAGAAGACACTTAGCCCGTGTAGGATAACTTTCTCCTCCCAGTAGCAATATGATTTGTCTATGAGATTGATTATGGTTAAATTATAGTAAACCTGGGTTAAATTCATGTACTTTTGATATTAATGTCAAAGATTACATGTCTTAGGCCTTTGGGCTGGATGGAAATGATAAAAATTTGATTAGGATTTAATATTGTAGTGAATTGTTGTTATACACAGCTAGTGCAATTCCGTAGCATGAATTTGGTCTAACATTGTGAGAATCATAAGCACATGAGTGAATACGATTGCCTTATAAGTGTAGTGTGGGGTAAGTGCGATAAAAAGGGAGAAAAAAAGATGAGAACCAATAGTTAATTAGGTTGTTATAGTAATTTGGATAAGTCGTGACCTACATTATAATGTAGTATTGATGCATAAGCGTAAAATGATAACTAAGTTAGTAACACCATTTGAGTTGATTATCATAAAGGGTTGACTTAGTAGATGCGATAACACATGGGGTAGTGTCATGACTTAAACCAGGACCTGACCGTGACAGGCATTTCCAATCCACCATGGACCAGAGACCACCCCCTGAACCTGACCAAATAAGATACACTGCCCAACAATGATTGAATTCCAAACATATAACAAGATAGCACAAGACAAGTTTAAAGAATAAAAGTTATATCTATAACAGATAACCGGCAACCGACCAAACACATCCAACCAACATCACCCAAGTCCACAGTATCTAACAAAGCCTCTATACAAAAAGAACCAAAAACCAGTCTTAGTCGGGATATGTCCTCAACTCTGACAATGAAAATGATAATGCTAATGATAATGATAATTAAAACTCTCAATTTTAATCTATCATAAGAACTGATGAAATGTCTAAGCCTTACGGGGAATGAAGGCTCACCACTTCACCACAACAAACTGATGAACCGAGTCGATCCACCTAACTCTGCACAGGAAAAGTAGAGGTATCTTTGGTACGTGCATCATGTGGAGATACATGATCCGGAGACAGTTAATGGGTTGAGCACTAGCATGTAACTCAGGAGTAAGGATAGTATAATGTCGTGATCAACACTTCAAAATCATTCAAATTCAACGCACAAAATCAAATGTATATACATACATACATACATATATATATATATATATCACATGCCAGGACATAGAACAAAGCTTAATATGCACTTTAAATCTTTAGCCTGGATTTATGTACCTCAACCGTCATAATATAAGAAGGCATCCACGGGCAATATGGACTCAGCTCTCCCCCAACTAGAAGGGCTACAGTGCGTGTAACCGTATGAACTAGAGGATATACATATGTATTATGGGGGACTCAAACCACCTGGCATACCTAGGTGACTTAAGCATCCAATCACATGATATAATATGGGGGACTCGAACCTTTCATTCATATAATAAGGGGGACTCGAATCACCCAGTTATTTAGACCCCCGTATCGGCAATCATTGTTTCCAGTATTGGTCTCTCAAGACTTCTACTTTCATGACTTAGTTACACAATCCTCCTTTAATCCCCATTAAAACATTTATCACACATTCTAATTAATTGAACCACATTATGCATTAAGGTATACATTATTGGTATCGTCATACCAACTATACTTGCAAGGTAACAACAAC
>NC_061117.1:119781954-119834181 GCF_002878395.1 Capsicum annuum
CTCAAGCACCGTTCACTGGACACCTTACGACTAGAGTCATATGACCCGTCAAGACACCCTTGACTTATAGGGTGAGTCGTAGTCAGGATAGTGAGGATAAAATTTCAGAAATTTTCAAGGACTAGGATCCAGGGTGTTACATTCTCCCTCTCTTAGGATCATCCGTCCTCAAATGATGGGTTAAGGCATGTATTATCACGATTTAACACAGAAACATGCCCACATTTACCTTTAACAAAGACAAAAAACAAAGACATCAATGAAGTCATAATTTCCTTTAACAAAGCCAAAAACAAAGATCCTAAGGAATACAATACCTTAAGCACGATTATTCGGAGCAGGGAATAGGAAGGGTACTTGGACTTCATGTCCTTTTCAACTTCCCAAGTAGCTTCCTCAAACTTTTGGTTCCTTAATGAACCTTTACCAAAGCCACGTCATTTATCCGCAATCAACGGACTTGGTGATCCAAGATCTCCATGGGAACTTTCTTATAAGATAAGGAATTAGAAATGCCTACACCTTCTAAAGGAAAAACCAAACGAAGGATCACCTAGGTACTTCTTTAACATCAAAACATGGAAGACCGAATGAATGAAGCTCAAGCTATAAGGTAATTCTAATTCATACGCAACATTGCCAACCTTCTTCAAAACCAAATACGGACCAACATAACGGGGACTGAGCTTTCCCTAATTCCCAAACTGTATCACGCCCTTCATGGGAGATACCTTTAAGAACACCCAATCAACAACATTAAGATCCAACACCCCCATCTCGCATATGAGTAGGACTTTTGATGACTTTGGGTTGTCTTAAGCTTATCCTGAATCACCTTCACCTTCTCCATGACTTGGTGAACCAAATTAGGGTCGAATAACCTATTTTTACCAACCTCAAACCACCCAATAGGAGGCCTATACCTTCTACCATATAAAGCTTCAAACAAAGCCATGCCAATGCTAGAGAGATAACTGTTGTTATATGCGAACTCTATGAGAGGCAAGTGATCAACCCAAGCCCTAAGCATATCTTCTAAGGCCTGAATTATCCTTTCCGCTTAACCATCTATTTGCGGGTGGAAAACAGTATAAAGGGTTACCTTAGTCCCCAAACTTCGCTGGAATGACCTCTAAAAGTGAGATGAGAATGAGGTACCGCGATAAAAAATGATAGAAACTGGAGCACCATGAAACTTCACAATCTCTTCAATGAACAACTTAGCATAATCTTCAGAAGATAAATTATTCCTTACTGGCAAGAAGTGCACAGACTTGGTCATCCTATCCACAATAACCCAAATCGAATCAAATTGCTGGCAAAATCATAGAATGCAGATAACAAAATCCTTATTAATTATTTCTCATTTCCACACCGGCAACTCAATCTCTTGAGTCAACCCACCGGGCCTCAGGTTCTCCACCCTCACTTGATGATATACTATGCACTTAGCCATAAAATTGGTCACATCCCTATAACACCCCGAGTTTTTGACCCTTGCAAAATTTCTTAGGTTTTGGACTTTTTGTTTAAGGTACGACTCAAGGGTACCAATCGTACCCTTAGATACAATTGGGGATGGATTATTTATATGTTGGGCAGTAGGTTTGGCTTGGTTACTGTCTAAGATATGACTCAACATCATACTAGTCGTATGGTTGGATACGAGGTGTATGATGCCAAGTCGTATGATGCTTATTGGTTGGTCTTGTGAAAACTGTCCAAGATACGATTTAGGGTATAATTTGGGTACCATTCGTACCCTAAGGTATGAGTTGGGCTTGTGTTATCATATGATAGTCAGTATAGGGGACCTTGGTGAAGGGTTGGGTACGAGCTAGGGTACCACTCGTACACTAAGGTATGACTAAGAGAGTTGGGTCATACCCTCCTGGGACTTGGTTTTCAGCTTTTCAGCTAAGTTAGTCTAGATATTTACCACCTCAAACCCTTACGTCCCCATATTATTTAACCCTTGGTGACCTCTCATAATTCACTCGGAAGAATAAAAACACTTCAAAATATGCTATCAAACTCACTCTTGGAGATTGGAGGCTATGGTTTCTACAAGTATTCTTCCAAGGCTCAAGAGTCAAGTTTCTCTCTGAAATCTTCTTGTATAAGACATGTACTCCTTCCCTCATTGTTAGTTCCAACTAAAGGCATGAGTTAATGTGTTTTAAACATTGACTTATGAATCATAAATGGTGGTTTTGGAAACATATGTTGAGGGTTTTGATGCATATTGTTAAATATTGGTCTAGGTAAAGGTATTCCCTCAACATATTTGATAAAATGCCTAAGAGAATATTTTTACTCTATTGTTTAACTTTCATTGGATCTATTGCATGGTATGGTTTGGTAATGGAACCCTAAATAGATTTGGATGGTTTTATATGGTTTAAATGGTAAAGGTTTTGGATTTATTTTAACTAGTGTGAATGGTATGAATGGTTTGGAGTGGTTAAATGGTAAAGCCTTGATGAATATGGAATTAATTTGAATGAAACCCTTGCGGGGTAGACGAGAATCCCCCAAGAGAATGAAATGATAAAATTGGTTTGAATGCTGAATGTCTTGTGGGGTACAAATGAATCTCCCAAGCAAAACTTAATAATGAAATACTTGTGGGGTACACGGGAATCCCCCAAGTAAGCTTAGTAATGATGTAATTGCGGGATACATGGGAATCTCCCGAGTAAATAGATTAATGTAACCAATGGGGTACATGGGAATCCCCTAAGATTGGCTAAGGACATTTCTTGCAAGCTATAGTTTGTATGACGATACCACTTGTAATAGCCTTGATTGAAAATAAATAGCGAAATGGTTTGGATGGATGGTAATGGTTTTAATTAGACAATAATGGCGGGGTGTGATAGCTAACCGTAAAGGTGGGAGTCCAAGGGATGAACACTGGAAACTCATGTTTTCCAATATAAGGATGGGTCACGACGACCTCATATATAACACTTCTGGGGTACACGAAATTCCCCTAAGTACATTTGTATATATGTATTATGGACAGCGAAGGATGCTTGGTAATCCCCTACTCCTATGGTATCTTTGGTTCATGTGGCTACATGCATTGGGCCTATCTAGGGGGTTACACTGGACCCACATAGCCCGTGGGTTGTTCTAGGATGGTTAAGCTTCACATACCCAGGTTAATGATTTTAAAGGCATGCTAAACTCGGTTCCCTTTCCCAACATGGTTATATATATATGTATATATGTATGGTTTGTATGCATATGGATGGCTTACTTGGTTTTAAAGGTTGGCATTATTTTATCCTTATCCTGATTGCATGCTAGGCTAACTCGTCTTTCAGCAGCTGTATTTCTACGCGATGCAGGAACCGACCATACTACTCCTCCTGCTCATTGATCAGATTTGGGGATAGTCGGTGTTGGATTGAGGTGGTGAGCTTTCATAATTCGGAAGGCTTCTATTTTACCTCATGGATATCTATATTTACTTTTATCTTCTCATAGACTTTGGGTTTTTGGCTATGGTCGGGGGTATGTCCCGACTTAATACTCCTTGGTTTTGGTTTAGAGGCTTTGTATGGACAACTAAGGACTTGGTTATAGATTGATTATGTTATATATATACATTAGATTATTTTCATGGCTTTGGCTTATGGTTTGGGCTTGGTTATACGGTTGGTCATTGGGGGGTTTGACTTAGTTGGGTTGGCCTCGGATATAGGCTTATCCAAAGTCATTACATAGAAATTATGCTATCTTATCATGTGTTCGGAGTTCATCCAACTCAGGATACATATTTTTTGGTTGGATTAGATATCGGGGGTGGTCTCCAGTCCCAGTCGGACCTGAGATTGCCCGTTACGACAAGGCCCTGGTTCAGGTCTTGTTAATCCTGCTTCATATTATTCTATCAATAAATCTCTTTAAGATCATGATACATTTTCATCGAACCAGGATGAATCGTATAACACGACTCATGAGCCTCTACCAAAATTTTTTCTCGCAGCCCATTAACATCGGGAACACATAATCTACCTTGGTATCTCAAGATACTATCACCACCAATCTCGAAAGCCATTACTTTCTGATGACCCACCTCATCCTTGATCTTCATCAAGATATGATCTAAAATCTGTTTCTCCTTCACCTACGCACCAAGAGATGACCTAGCCACCGCTTAAACAGTCATACTACTATCCTTAAAATCCATGAGACAAACTCCAAGATTAGCCAAATGGTGAATTTCCTTCACCAAATCCCACTTTTCCTTGTCCACATGAGATAAGATCCCTATGGACAACCTACAAAGAGCATCAACAACTATGTTAGCTTTTCTTGGGTAATAATGAAGACTCATGTCATAGTCCTTAGCAACTCAAGTCACCTTCTTTTCCTGAGATTTATCTCATTCTGAGTGAACACATATTGTAGGCTCTTATGATTGGAATAAATATCTACATTGACCCTATATAAATAATGTCGCCAGATATTTAACGCAAATACCACAGCTAACAATTCCAAATCATGAGTTAAATAGTTTTTCTATTAAACCTTTAACTACTTAGAAGTCTATTGAACCACCTTACCATGTTTCATCAACACGCAACCCAGTCCCACCCGAGACACATGACAATAAACAACAAAACCATCAGCACCCTCTGGTAGAGTCAACACCGGAGCCGAAGTCAACTTATCCTTTAACTTCTCGAAACTACCCTTACAAGCATCAAACCACAAAAACTTCTCCTTTTTTTGAGTCAACTTAGTCAATGGGGAAGCGATAAAAGAGAAACTTTCCATAAACCTCCTATAATAATTGGCTAAACCCAAGAAGCTCTGAATATCGATTGGATTCATGGGTATAGGCCACTTTCTAACCACCGCAACTTTCTGTGGATCCACCATGATCCCTTTACTAGAAACAACATGACCTAGATAGGTCACAGTATTCAACCAGAACTCACACTTTGAGAATTTCACATACAACCACTGATTTTCAAGGTTTGTAACACAAGGTGAAGGTGATCGACATGATCTGCCTCAATTTTGGAATACACCAACATATAATCTATAAACAAAATTATGAACAAATCCAAGAACTAATGGAATACTTGATTTATAAGATCCATAAATGCTATTGGGGAATTAGTTAACCCAAAAGACATCACCAAAAACTCCAAATATCTATACCAAGTTTGAAAGACAGTCTTTGGGATATCCACTTCCCTAATCTTCAACTGATGGAAACCCGACCGAAGATAAATCTAGGAGAAACACTTAGCACCCTGAAGCTAGTTGAAGAGATCATTGATCCTAGGAAGTGGATACTTACTTTTCACCATCACCTTATTCAACTGGCGATAATCTATACACCTCTGAAGGGACCCATCCTTTTTACACACAAAGAGAAGCACCCCAAGGAGAAACACTAGGGCGGATGAAACCCTTATCTAAAAGATATTTTAACTGTTTCTTGAGTTCTTTCTACTCAGCTGGAGCAATTCTATATAGAGGGAAAGAAATAAGATGAGAAGAAGATCAATCCCAAAATTAATTTCCCTATCGGGAGGAACACCAGGAAGATCATCAGAGAATACCTTAGGAAACTCATAGACCACAGAGACAAATTGCAAAGAAGGTCCTTTGGACCTAGAATCCTTAACATACACTAAATGATTGAGATACCCCTTAGAAATCAATTTTCGGGCACTAAGATATGAGACAAACCTTCCTTTAAGGACTAGGGAACTACCTTTCTATTCTATCACCAGCTCATTAGGGAAGTGAAAACTGCCCCTTTAGGTTCGACAATCAAGCTACGCATAAAAATAATACAATCGATCCATCATTAAAATCGTATCAAAGTCTAACATGTCAAACTCTATCAGATCTACCAAGGTCTCCCTACCACTATCAAATATCACATAAACCTTATAGACCCTTCTAGCCACAATGGAGCCACCCACCGAGGTGGATACTAAAAAGGATCTAGAATATACTCAGGATCAAAACCAAAATGAATAGCCATATAAGGGGTCACATAAGAGAGGGTAGATCCGAGATCAAGTAGATAATATGCATCACAAGAGAAAAATTTAAGCTTACCAGTAACAACATTGGGGGATGCCTCAGAATCTTGGTGGGTGGCAAAAGCATACAAACAGTTTTGACCAGTGCTGGAGCCAGAAGCAAAAGTAGCACCTTTTGGTGCAAGAGCTGACGAAGTAGCAAAAGGGATCTTATTTTCCCTAGATGTAATCTTGGAAGGACAATCTCTCTACATATGACCAATCTAACCATATTTAAAGCACTTGTTCCTCCCCTCTTCACAAGCACCACTATACACCTGACCATAAAATCCAGAAGAGAGATATAATGGAGCTGACTAAGCCCCAAAAACTTAGGGCTGGGCACCCTGTGCCCCAGAACCAACCCTATTCTTAAAACGAAGATCACCTGACGAGTTTGGATAAGAAACACTAACTATGGAGTAGGAACCAGAATTGACCCACTTCTTCTTAGACCATTTTCCACCATCTCTCCCACTCTGTTCCTAACCTTTACCCTAATCCAAATACCGAAACTTCTTATTCTGTGTTTTACTCATCTATGCTTGCTTTTTCTTATTCTTATCTTTTACTTATTGGATATACACCACAAGTCTTGAGATGTCCATATCTTTGTTTAACAAGGAGGCCTTGCTCTCCAAGATCAATTTACGGGATAACCCAGAAGCAAACTTCCTCATTCTAGCCCTTATGCTAAAAACTAATTCTGGAGCATATCGTGATAGCTGATAAAACTTTAAGGCATACTCCTTTACTATCATCCTGCCTCACTTCAAGTTCTCGAATTCCTTAGCCTTTGCCTTTCTCAACTCCTGAGAAAAGAAGCAATCACAAAAAGCACTAGAGAAGTCGTCCTACAAAGAAAACTCAACATCATCACCCCTAGACTGATCCCATTCCTCATATCACTAATACGCCATATTCTTCAACTAATAGGTAGCGAACTCCACACCCTCCACATCATAGCATGCATCATACAATTTTTTTTATCTCATCAATGAAATTTTGAGGATCTTCCTCAAATTTAGGACCAGTGAAAGTCAGAGGAATTAACCTCATTAATTGGACCATTCAAGTGACCTCAAAGGATAGAAAAATAGAAGTAACACGCTTATTCTAAGAGGCCACCAACTGGGTAAGCAAATAAATTGACTAATGAAACTAAACATTAGGCACATTATCTTGAGGTATCTGAGCTGGGATAGGGGGTCTAGTGGAAATCCACTAGGGCAATTATAAGTAGCGGCCTTAGTTTGGGTCTGAACTCCTTAAGTGTAGTGACCCTTTCGATCATTTTTTATATTTATGCTTATTTCTACCGTGTAAGCTTGTCCATAGCTGCCCCAAGTTTTTTATAACTTACTGGGACCAACGATTTGGTTACCAGGAAGTTTGCTTGGTTTTAAGAATCAATTCCCTATTTGAAAGTCTTCGTTGGTTTCAAATGGTCATCGGGCGAAAACCTCAGTGAAACAATCTCGAATACAAATTTCAACTGTGCTACTAGATCCAAAATATCTATTTTAGGCAAGGTAGACCTTTGTTTTGAGTCTCAATACACCCGAGCTCATTTCAACCTATCGATTGAAAAGTTGAAAATTTGAAAGTTTAGGTGTGGGGCCCATATTTTGTTGAAACAACCTTGGATTGAAAACCCGACTTTCCCATTACATCTGTAATATTGAATTTAGTGTAGTTACATATCTTATTTGTGAAAATTGTATTGAGAATGCATACCGAGGCCTTAGCTATTATTTAGTGCAAAAAAGTACTGCAATCGCAATGGCTTCATAGCGATCGCGATGCTGCGATCATAGCACATATGGGTTTGCGATCGCCCTGGCTGAGGGCCTTGGAAGGGCAGTTTAAATACTCATTTTGGATGAGAATTGGCTATCTTATTTCTCTATTGAAACCTAGAAACCCTAATATGGTATGCTAATTACAAATTAGTCATTATGGGTGACTTAAGTGCTTGATTATCATCTTTTATTGCAATTATCATCAAATTTAAGGTAAGAATCATTTGAATTCATGCTTGAATTTCCTAGTTTTGACCGAAAAACCCCAATTTAGCTTAGGGCTTGATTTTGGATCAAAGTATGCTTAATTTTCACCTATTTCTAGAGGGTTATGATTCCTTGTTCATGTATGAACATTGAGTTAGCCTCAAAAAGTCATTTTCTATATGTGGGTCCTATTTGGGTTTTGGTGTCATTTTTGGACCCAAATCATAATAGTGTAATATGGGTATCATTAGACTTGTAGTGATGAGTAGATTATGGTTTTGTTAGTGTGATGAGATTTTGGGGATTTTGAAGTAAAGTTGAGCATATGATGCATAATATAAGGTTTTGTGGTTTGGTTTCAAGGTAGGCTTCTATGTACTTTTCTCGTAGATGATATGTGATATATATTGCATATGAATTTGGATGTTAGGCTTGATTATGCATAGAATAACTTAACCTTGATTGTTGATGTTTGGGGATTAGATAAGGGTTTTGAACTCATAAGATTGTATGTTTATAGCCTTTGAGAATCGTATTGCCTTCTCCCTAGTTTAGATTAGTTGATATCAGGGATATGATATAATGCTAGGTTTGGGATGTGGTTTTAGAATTGGAAGCATGATTAGTATATTTTAATCTTATTAGGCTAGTGTGGTGGTATTGAAATCATAATTGGGTTGAGTTGACCTAAATGCCCTTGTTTCTAGTTAAAGTTCGTATATTAGGCTTGAATATGACTTACTTGACATTTAGAAGTTGAACTATATACCTTATCCTAGTTTGGGTCATAGTTTTCCTAAATATGGAAATTAAGGATTAGAAGTGGGATTGTCCGGCCCACTTAGGCCAAGACTTGTGTTAGCCTGGTCGACTTAGTTCTGGATGTTATGCATAGTTGAGACTAGTAAACCTTAGTATAAGGTTACTTCGTGACTTGGTGACTTATAATGATATTCCCTGAATTATGACTTTGAGTTATGGCTATGACACTCCTTATAAAAGTGACATGGGCTTTTAGAGGTGCTATTCCTCCTATATATGATATTGGCCTATAGAGATGCTACTTCCTCTTAGATATGATGCTGGCTTATAGAGATGCTATTTCCTCCTAGATATGATATTGGCCTATAGGGATGCTATTTTCTTTTAGATATGATGTTATCCTATAGAGATACTATATCCTCATAGATATAATGTTGGCCGATAGAGATGCTATTTCCTCTTAGATATGATGTAGGCCTATAGAGATGCTATTTTCTCTTAGATATAATGTTGGCCTATAGAGATGCTCTTTCTTCCTAGACCTAATACTTAGCATATAAAGATGATATTTCTCTTATATATGATTATCGGGCCTATAGTGATGATATTTCTCTTAGATATGACAATTGGCTGATGAAGGTGATACTCCTCATAGTCATGATGTATGACCTATTAATATTATACCTCCTAGATATGAGATGCCTCCTATATGAGAAATAATTACATCCTTATTGATAGTATGTCTCCTAGATATGAGATACCTCCTATGTGAGATATGATTATATGCTTATTGATACTATGCTTCCTATATGCGAGATGCCTCCTATATGTTAGATGATTAGAGGTATGCTATAACTTACAAATGTGATTATCGATATGTGTTTGGATATGTATATGGGCCAAATGCTGTGATTATAATATTGTGATTATTTTGAGTATATTATTGAGCTGAGGGCCGTATTATGATATTGATTGGATATCTGTGAAGTGTTTATCATTATAAGGATGAAATTATAATTTTTGAATATTCATATATATGTTTGTATACACATCTCTTCGGTATGGGATGAAGGAAGATGCGGTATGATTCTTATTATTCCACTAATTGAATAATGGTGATGGTACGCATTGATTTGGTTTATTCACGATTATTATATCGGTAATTAATGTGATTCTAAATAAAATGCGATCTTACTATTCTTCCGACTTAAGGGTTAAGCTATATGGTAGCTAGTTATTTATTAGGTGACTATAACACTTGGTTACTTAGTTAATGATGTCGATTAATTGTTAAATGAGAAGTTGTGTATTAATGACGCTGGATAATAAGAAATGTTAGAGATAAGACATGACTTGATTATAACAATAGATAGTTGGTAAATAAGGATTTATTGGTAAACGATGGTTAGTTAACGAATGGTGTTAGTTAATAAAAGATGGTTAAATGATAAATGGTAATGTGTCGACTAATAATGATTAACAACTATAGGTCGATTAGTTGATAATGATAATTAGTGGATAAATGACAATTATGGCCTAGTGATGAATCTTGACTAGATGTTAGGTATTGGCCACTTAAAGTAATAATGGTTAATTACTATCCTGTGAATAAGGTTTATGTGAAGTATAATGTTTAGACTAATAGTGAGAGGTCATGTGATGACTAGTGAATTTGTGATTTAATGATCATAAGCGTTGGTTAGCTAATAAGGATAGTTGGAAAGTATTAACAAGTTAGACATTTTTATGATAATACAACTATAAATATGAGTATACTAATAGGCTTGTTGATTTACCCTCCTTTTTGCCATGTCTTGAGCTCATGCACCTATTATATGTCTATAAATATATGTGCCTGATATTTATGGTTATATTGATACCCAACAAGGTTGGAGGATACTGTGATAATGATATTGATACCCGACAAAGGTGGAGGATATTATGATAAGATTTGATACGCAATAAGGCCGACAGATATTATGATAAAATATTGATACCCAATAAGGCCGGAGGATACTATATGATATATTGATGCCTGATAAGGCCAAAAGATATTATAATGATATGTTGATACCTGATAAAGTCGGAGAATACTGTGATAATATATTGATACCCGTCAAGGCCGGAGGATATTATGATGATATATTGATGCCCGACATATTCGGAGGATATTATGATGATATATTGATACCCAACAAGGCTGGTGGATATTATGATAAGTTATGATATTGGTTGTGTACTTTGCATTCATTCTTACATACGCATCGCCTATCACTAGTATGGAACTATGTCTACCAGCCAGTATGGGATGGTTGTATTAATATAGGTGAAGAGTATGCCTTATGTTGTTGTATGTTGAAGTGAACCTTCCGAGCCTAGGCGGTGGGAGTATACATAGGCTCGACTAGGTATTTAGTTATCCGGAGTAGCCGATTATTCACACTATTATTGATATTGTTATTATTATTATTATGATCATTATTATGGCTAGCTTATGACAGATTGGTCATTAATCTAGTATCGTGATCTGAGGTATGTCTACGACCTTTTCTATCTTATGATAGCGCTATTATGCATGATTATTTCATGTCTAACCATGTGGATCAAAAATCCTGAGTATGATAGTATTAAATCCTAGTAGTATTATAATAAGGTCTTAGAATAAGGATATGATGATCTTGGTTATACTTTGAGATGACCTCATATTTATATGTATATATATATATATATATAAAACTATTTGAAGTTATGTCACTATTGTATATCCCCTTCTTCTTTTGTACATATTGTATATTGTTTCTTGGCCTTGTATATTGCTATATATATATATATATATCTTTCTTCGCTCTTTATTTGTATATCGGTCTAGGATATATGGTATAGTATTAACGTCCATTGATTGTAGCTGGAATAGGTTAGTTCACCTTCATACTTCCTCAGTTTATTATGTTAGACTCTTGGACTTGAGCAGGTTAGTTGTCACTTATTATTCTCATTGACTTGTTATATGATTTCTAGACTCTTGGGTGTAGGTTCCATTCTATTTATATGCTGTATATGTCTGCTTTACCTTTGGATCTCAGTTGGAAGTTGCCTACTGAGTACCATTCATTTAGTACTTACACTACACTTCTATAGCCTGCAGATCATAGTACATGTTATCGTCATTGATGTGTGCATCGTAAAGAGCAGCTATGGTTCAGAGACTTAGAGTGAACTCCTGACATTCATTGTATTACTTATCTCTCTCTTTTGTATTAGGCTAATCTTTATATTATGTTTAGAGATAAGTTATATTAGTGTAGTTCCGTTGTTGTTTCACTTTTGTACTCTTGTTATATTAGAATCTTTTGTACTTATATCACTAGGTTTTGGGATTTTTATGTATCGATCTTTATCTCATTTATTTTGCATTCTTTTCCCTATATTGTTGAGTAGTTCGTTACTAGCTATTTTAGACTACGGGTTGTCTTGTCTACTAGTGGGTTATGGTAGCCTCTATCATGATATAAGAAATTGGGTCATAACAAATTGGTATCAAAGCCTAGGTTTAACCAATGTGTTAGTACAAGAGCTAAGTATTATTAGAGTCCTGCGAATCGATACAAAGACATCCATAACCTATTTTCGAGAGGCTATAGAGATATTTTAGAAAATTCACTTCTTGACTCTTTATTGTATGCCCACATTTCTATGAACCTTAAACATATTCCTTGACTCTATTCTACCCTCGTAGGATGATGTGACATTGTCGACAGATGCGAATAAGACTTCAACACACATTTCTAAAGTTTTAGTGTAGCATCAGACTAAAAAGTCAGATAAGGTTATCGAAGATCTTCAGCGGTAGCCAAAAAGTATTTGGTCCAACTTAGGCTCTAGTTGAGCTTGTGACTACTTCAACCTTTAAGGTTTGGCATTGGGAATGCAAGTTACATTATAGATCCCCTCAACCATGGATGATATTTGATTTATCGAGTAGTCCTCAGACCAGAATTGAGTCTGTTGGTTTTCTTTAGGGTTCTTCACCAATTTTGAGTACGAGATTGGATCTCTCATGTGGTCCTGAAATTTTTTTATGCCATATTATTTTGAGCAGGACATTGGTGCATGAATGTGTTAGAGAACTGGTATTGTCACTCTGTTTGGCATCGGAGCACTAGATAGCAGCTGAGTCTTCCTTCTATTAAAATATTGATTATAAAAGGACCATAGAGAGCACAAGTTTTGATACTTATGGAAATAGTAGCGAGAGACATGCCATCAGTATAGTGCTATTGGTATTTTATTTGAGAGTGGGGATTCTTTTAGTAAAGTCTAGCTTCACCTGCAACCTATCAACTCTACGCAGATAGTATTCCATATTATGAGTACTTAAATTAGTCATGATGATCGTAGTGGGCAGAGTCCCCATCAGACTTGTGGAGTGTGGTATGGTTCTTTAAGCCATGGTGACCATTCTGGATTATGATGGGCAATATCTTGAGGTATTCTAGGATCTTAGTTTAGTTGTGTCATGGCGAGACAATGGTTTAAAGAATGCCCTAGATATAAGATAGATGACCAGTTAGAGTTAGCACATATTCTCCGCCAGCCTAAAGTTCCTGAGATAAGCTATGATTTTAGAAGTATGGACATAAATTTTTAGATTTCTATTAGCATCAGTCAGCCAGCCATTTGGGCTCCGTTCATGTTCTCTCCATATTGATTCTTCAGAAGTTGCTATGGCGGTAGAGAGACCGACTACTAGTCTAGAGAGTGTACCCAACATAGGATTTTTTGGTCATTCATCTCATTTAGATTAGCTCATGATGTTGTGGCATCTTTAGTTAGAGATAGTGTATTTGGCACCTCAGTTGGTGATTTAGTCGATTGGTCCAGGTTGGACCCGTTCAAATTTCTTTCTTTCTTATGCCCGCTAGGCATGTGATTGTAGATGTCACCACGATTAGTGTGCTTTTATTTTCAGCATTTATCTCTTATTATATGTATTAGGGTTTTCATAACCATTGATAATTATATGCCTTGACGAATTAATTTCGGTCATTGTGTGCCTTATTATTGAATTCATGAGTATGTTACTACTCTGTGGTTTATTTTTTTAGTAGTGGATGGAGTAGATTTGTATTGATATTTTTCCCTATGGGTATAATTTTAGGTTCGATTCCCTTTTATCTTGGCATATTAGCCCAATTATGGCCCGCAATAGTACATAATATTGATGTTTATTTTGGTACTACCTGTTCAGTATATTGATTTTGGATATTGCTGTTTCTATTGCTATCACTACATGAGGTTATTGATATATCTTGATATTATTACTTCATGTAATTGATTCTTGCTGGGTAGCTGTATAAACTAGTGTTATCTAGTTAGACTTTCATTTTCTTATGATATTATTCGGTGGCTTTAGTAGATATAGTCTGATTTGATGATTTCTTTCCCCTAGCGCGGTGAGGTTGACTGTGTTCCCTCTTGGTTAGCTATATTAGATTGATTCGGGGATGTATTATGGTATTGAAGGCAGGTTGACCTTTTATGGCTATGTTACGACCCTAGAGTTGGAAATTTAGTTATATTGCCTATTATTGAGTTTGAGATCCTTAGGGTTGCCTTCTGGGTTAGGAAGGTTGTTACCTTGGCTATTCTTTTTGATATTGTGTTGAGCTTGACTAGTTTTCGGGTCCATTCTTTGTTTGTGGCTACTTTTGATCTGATAGAGATTGTGGTATTGATGTTGAGATACCATGGATTCATCTCATAGGTTTGCGAGGTTCGTTCCCTTAGGATGGTTTGCCCTATTATTAGTGTGGGGAATCAGATACTCCTTTGTTATTGTGATATGGTTTTATCTAGTGGAGTTGGAAAGTTAGAGGCAGGTGGCCTTTCCTGTGATCACTTTTTTATTGACAAGTTGGAAATTCTTTATCTCAAGTTGTTGATTCTCTGGTGGTGGTCTCGACTTTGACCTTGGTTTTGAGATTGGTATATTTCTTCTTCGATGATGTGATTCTTTGGTGGATTCAGGAAATCCTCATTTCAGAGTTTGTATGACCTGATGAGGCTTGGTGGAGTATTTCTCCTCAATGTTATATGCCTATGGATATTTTTTGCAAAGACAGAGTATTGGATTCGTTAGTTTTTGACTTAAGTTGCATTTTTATGAGTCGCTAAAATTTTTGCGATTACTGGTATGGTTTTCAGCCTTGGAAAGTTTTTGAGTATGTTTGAATAGTTTATGTCCTCTAATGGTTATGGAATGAGTTATTTGCATTTCCAGCTAGTGGTTTATCCTTTGGCATGATTTCTATTTTATGGCTATTTTTCATACCCTCTAGCTGACATAGAGTTGGTTACTTGCGTTTTAGTCGATGGTAATCCCTGTGGTAGTTTTTGCTCTTCAGATATGTCTTGACTGTGATTGGTATGATTTATCTTAGAAATGTCAGATTTGGATACTAGAGTCTATTTGGGTAGTTGACATTGATATAACCTTATTGGCTTAATTCTTATTTGACGCCTTGGAATGGCAATTTAGAAGTACGATAGATTGGGAACTTTAGTGCCTACTTGTCTTCAGGTTTAGTTTAAGTAGTTAAGATTGAGCAATTCAGCCTTGGTATTGAGACTTTAGCTAGGTGTTGTTGAGCTTGCGGGCAGCTTTTGTTTTAGACTTATCTTTGCTCAAATTTCATTTATAGGCTAGTTGAGCCTACTCTATGATTGCCTATTCGGTCTTCTTGATGTCGATTAGATTATAGTTGATAAGTGTTCAAATGATAGCCCATGGGCCCCGTATTGGTTATTTCAGTTTTGACCTCGAGTTTCAGTTTTTTTGGGAATTTTAGGTGTTTAGTTAGTGGGAGTAATATACTTGAGTTGGATTTAGTATGGCTTTGTTCTCGGTAAATGAGACATTCTGAAGTGGAACATTCAGTGATGAGTAGTGATACCTTGGATCTTGAGATTTCAGTCTGATTTTTATCCAGACTAGTTGCAACATTGGCACGGATTGCATTCCTTGATTATCTTCATTTGTGTGCCCAGACAGAGCCATATGGGTTTATTCTTATGTCTTCCGTATAGACATTCAGCGGGTCAACTTCAGTTTTTTGAGTTTTCTTTGATAAAACTGCATGGGCGAGATTCAAGTGATTTTCCTCCTGGCTTAGAGTAAATAGCATGTGTAAAATGGTAAATGGAGTGTATATTTGGATTTGGATTTTGTGGCATGATTCATGACTTGGATTGACTTTTGGTCAGATAAGCCTTTGTTGATTTATGCAGATCTAGAGATGGTATCAACATGTTGTGGTTCAGAAGTACATGCATCAGTCTTCTTGGATCAGTTTGAGGTCAGTTAGGGGTTAAGATGAGTTTTGGCTATTTGGAAGTAGAATAATAGTGTTGGTTGAAAAAAGGATACCTGTGGTGAAATCTCTTACAAGTGTTCTCACTTCATTGAGGTTACCTGGGAAGTCATGTTGGGAGCATACGACCCCAGTATCTCATCCTTTTGAGCTTTTGAGGTTCTTCCTATCCATTGACTTTTGAGGACGAAAGTCATTTTATTAGTCGATATTGTAATAACCCTTTCAGTCATTTTCCATATTTATGCTTATTTCTACCGTTTGAGCTTTTCCATAGCTGTCCTAAATCATTAATTATTTATTGGGACCGACAGTTGGGTTACCGGGTGTTCGCTTGTTTTTAGAATCGATTCCCTATATAGAAGTTTAAACTGGTTCCAAAAGGCTATCAGGCAAAAACTTCAGTGAAATGATCTCGAACACAAATTCCAACTGCGCCAATAGATCTGGAATATAAATTTTAGGCTAGGTAGACCTTTGGTTCGGGTCCCAATGCATCCGAGCTCATTTCTACATATCGATCAAAAAGTTAATAATTTAAAAGTTTAGGTGTGGGACCCATATTAGGTCAACACTACCTTGGATTTAAAATCCAACTTCGCCAATACTTTCGAAACATCGAATTTAGTGTGGTTACATATCTCGTTTGCAAAAATTGGATGCTGAATGCATCCCGAGGTCTTGGCCAAGTTTTAGCTGTTATTTAGTGTAGAAAAGTTCAGCGATCGCGGTGGCTTCATAGCAATCGCGATGCCGCGATCACAGCACACATGGGTTCTTGATCGCCCTAGCTGAGGGCTTGGGAAGGGTTGTTTAAATACTTATTTTGGATGAGAATTAGCTATCTTCTTCCTCTATTGAGACCTAGAAACCCTAATATGGTTTGCTAATCACAAATTGGTCATGATGGGTGACTTGGGATCTTGATTATCATCTTTTATCGTGATTATCATTAAATTTAAGGTAAGAATCCTTTGGAATTGATGCTTAAATTTCCTAGTTTGGACCCCAAAACCCCAATTTAGCTTAGGGCTTGATTTTAGCCCAAAGTATGCTTAATTTTCACCCATTTATTGAGGGTTATGATGCCTTGTTCATGTGTGAACATTGGGTTGGCCTTGAAAATTCATTTTTCATATGCGGGACCCACTTGAGGTTTTGGTGTCGTTTTTGACCTCAAGCATAATAGTGTAATATGGGTATTGTTAGACTCGTATTGATGAGTAGATTATAGTTTTATTAGTGTGATGGCATTTTGGGGATTTTGATGTAAAGTCGAGCATATGGTGCATGATGTGAGGTTTTATGGTTCGGCTTTGAGGTAGGCTTCTATCTACTTTTCTTCGTAGATGATGTGTAATATATATTGTGTGTGAATTTGGATGTTAGGCTTGATTATGCAAAGAATAACTTAGCCTTGATTGTTGATGTTTGGGGATTAAATGATGGTTTTGAACCCGTAAGATGGCATATTTATAGCCCTTGAGAATCCTATTGCCTTCTCTCTAGGTTAGATTAGTTGATATCAGGGATACGATATAATGCTAGGTTTGGGATGTTGTTTTAATGTTCGAAGCATGATTAGTATATTTAATCTTATTGGGCTAGTGTGGTAGTATTGAAATCATAATTGTGTAGAGTTGACCTAAATGCCCTTGTTTATATTAGAAGTTCCTATCTTAGGCTTGAATATGGCTTACTTGACATCTAGAAGTTGAACTAGATACCTTAGCCTAATTTGGGGCATAGTTTTCCTAATTATGGAAATTGAGGATTAGAAGTGGGATTGTCCGGCCCACTTAGACTAAGACTTGTGTTAGCCTTGTGGACTTAGTTGCAGATATAATGCATAGTTGAGACTAGTAAACCTTAGTATAAGGTTACTTCATGACTTGGTAACTTGTAATGATGTTCCTCGGATTGTGACTTTGAGTTATGGCTATGAAACTCCTTATAGAAGTGATATTGGGCTTTCAGAGGTGCTATTTCCTCCAAGATATAATATTGATACATGGCAAGGCCGGAGGATATTGTGATGACATATTGATGCCCAGCAAGGCCGGAGGATACTGTGATGATATATTGATGCCCGACAAGGACGGAAGATATTATGATGATATGTTGACACCCGATAAGGCCGGAGGATACCGTGATGATATATTGATGCCCGACAAGGCTGAAAGATATTATAATGATATGTTGATGCCCGACATAGCCGGAGGATACTATAATGATATGTTGATACCCGATAGGTCGGAGGATCTTATGATGAATTGTGATATTGATTATGTATGTTGCATTCATTCCTGCATGCACATCACCTATCACTAGTATGCACCTATGTCTACCAGCCGGTATGGTACAACTACATAGATATGGGTAAAGAGTATGCCTTGTGTTGTTGTATGTTGAGTGAACCTTCCGAGCCTGGGCGGTGGGGGTACTCATAGGCTCAGCTATGTATTTGGTTGTCCGGAGTAGCCGGTTATTCATGCTGTTATTAATATTATTATTATTATCATTGTTATTATCATTATTATGGCTAGCTTATGACAGATTGGTCATTAATCTGGTATCGAGATCTGAGGTTTTTCTACGACCTCTTCTATCTTATGATGGCACTATTATGAACGAGTATTTCATGTCTATCTAAGTGGATTAGAAACACTGAGTATGATAGTATTAAATCTTGGTAGTATTATAATGAGGTCTTAATTTAGAATATGATGATCTTGGTTATGCTTTGAGATGACCTCATGTTTATATGTATGTATGTATCTATGTATATATATTTGTGTATATATAGCTATATGAAGTTATGGCACAACCGTATATCCCCTTCTTCGTTTGTACATATTGTATATTGTATCTTAGCCTTGTATATTGCTATATATATATATATATATATATATATATATATATCTTCCTTCGCTCTTCATTTGTGTATTAGCCTGGGATATATGGTATAGAATTGACGTCCATTGAGTGTAGGTGGAATAGGTTAGTTCTCCTTGATACTTCCTCAGTTTTATTATGTTAGACTCTTGTACTTGAGCAGGATAGTTGTCCCTTATTATTCTCATTGGATTGTTATATGATTTCTGGACTCTTGGGTGTAGATTTCATTCTGTTTATATGTTGTATATATCTGCTTATATTTGGAGCTCTGTTGGTAGTTGTGTACTGAGTACTATTTGTTTGGTATTCATACTACACTTCTGCATCCTACAGATCATAGTACGGGTTATCACCGTTGATGTATGGGTTGTGCGGAGCAGCTATGGTTTAACAACTTAGAGTGAACTCCTGACGTTCAGAGTATTACTTATCTATCTCTTTTGTATTAGGCTAATCTCTATATTATGTTTATAGATAAGTTGTATCAGTGTAGTTCCATTGTTGTTTCACTTTTGTACTCTTGTGATATTAGAAGCTCTTGTACTGATACCACCAGGTTTTGGGATGTATTGATCTTTCTCTCATTTATTCCGTATTCTTTTCCCTATATTGTGGAGTAGTCCTTTACTAGCCGTTTCAGGCTTTGGGTTGGCTTGCCTACTGGTGGGTTATGGTAGGCACCATCATGATCTGAGAAATTGGGTCATGACATTAAGCAGGATGAGCTCCATCCACATTGTCCTCAAATGGGACAGAAGAGTTTTCAGGACATCAGATCTTCTGGGAGGAATGATCTGAAAAGCGAACATACGGGGATTAGAGGAGATTTCAAGGCCTTAGACTCTATAGCTCAAAATAGAACAACAAGGAAGGAAAATATTCTTAAATGCCTCGTAGACTCTCCATTATAAGTTCGGCGCGCTACACACCCATGAAAGAGAGTCTACTTGACACGACTTTGTAGATACCCAATTACACCATACCTTGGCTCTGATACTAACTTTGTCACGACCCAAACAAGGGCTTGGTCGTGATGGGCATCTTGAATCCACCGTGGACCAAAGAACACACCTTGAATCTGACAAAAAACCATACACTTCCCAACAATTAATGAATTCTGAATATATAACAAGATAGCACAAGACAAATTCAAAGAATAAAAGTTTTGTCTATAACCGATAACTGGCAACCGACCAAACACATCCAACCAACATCACCTAAGTCCACAGTAATCCAATCTATGCAAAAAGAACCAAAAACTAGTCTTGGTTGGGACATGTCCCTGATTCTGACAATGACAATGATATTGTTAATGATAACAAAAACTCTTAATTCTAATCTATTATAAGAAAAGATGAAATGTCTAAGACTTTTGGAGAATAGAGGCACACCATTTCATCATAACAAACTGATGAACCGAGCCGATCCACGTAACTTTATGCAGAAAAAGTAGAGGTATCTCCAGTGCCTACATCACATGGGGATACAACATCCAGAGATGGTTAATAGGTTAAGCACTAGCATGTAACTCAGGAGCAAGGATAAAATAATGTCATTATCAACAGTTCAAAATCATTCGAATCCAATGCACATAATCAAATGCATATACATATATATATCATATGCCGGGATAGGGAACAAGGCTTAACATACACTTTAAAACTTTAGCCTGGATTTTTGTACCTCAACCTTCATAACTCAAGAAGGCACCCACGGGCAATTTGGGCCCAGCTTCCCCTAGTTGGAAGGGCCCCAGTGCGTGTAGCCGCACTAACCAGAGGATATACATATGAACCATGGGGTACTTTAACCACCCGGCATACCAAGGTGACTTAACAATTCAATTACATAATATAATATAGATGACTCGAACCTCCCATTCATATAATAAGGGGGAATTAAACCACCCAATCATTTAGTCCCCCGCATTGGCAACTGCGGTTTCTAGTATTTGTCCCTCGGTACCTCTACTTTCACGACTCAGCTACACAATCCTTTTTTGAGCCCCATTAAAATATTTTAACACATTCCCACTAATTGAACCACATTACACATTAAGGCATACATTGTTGATATCGTCATACCAACTACACTTGCAAAGTAACATCAACATGCCAAACCAATTATCAGCACTTAAGGAAATTCACAACCCCTTTGGTTTAATTATACTTTAGCTTGGGGAATTACATAGCCCCATAAGGTTCAATTTAAAACCATTATGGTTCATTGACTTTTCACATTATGCAATAGTTCAAGAGTGGCCATTCGAAACATTCTCAAGCTAAATCCTAAACCTTATTCAAAAACCTTCCATATGATCTTGACCGTCATGGCCACCACCTCTGGTGGGGTTGACCCACCGGTGAACAATTTGAATAAAAAAGAAGTCAAAAGTATTATGGATAATATAGGAAATTCGAATAAGAAGATGACTTATGCAAATCTGCTAAAACCAAGATGTAGTGAAGGTAGTAGGGAAAGAATCCTTCCTAAACTGGTAGTAATAATTGAAGGAGAACCTAGTATAACATGGAAATCGTCTGAAGTTTAAAGCTTGATTATACAAGAAAATTTACAATTTGCTATAATTGGTAAATTGTCGTATGAGAAACCTGATATTATGGATTTGATAAAGATTATACCCATTCAATGTGGTATTAAAGGAGAATGTAACGTTGGATTGTTAGAGTCAAGGCATATCCTCATTTGATTGAGCATATTGGAAATTATGTGAATATAATTTCTATAGCTGCTTATTATATAAAAGGCAAGGAGATGTATTTGCAGATGAGGACGCCTAAATGGGATCTATGGTTTGTGCCAGAAGTGGAAACTACTGTGGGTATAGCATGGATATCGATGCTGGACCTACCTCCTAATTTTTTTGAAAAGGAAGCAATTTTTTCAATTGCTTCAGCAGTGGGCAAGCCATTAATGGTAGACATGGCAACTAAGAATTAGACCAGAACTGGCTGTGCAAGAGTAAAGGTAGAACTAGACCTTGTTATTGCATTACCTCAGAAAGTGAAGATAAATGAAGAAGATGATGTGACAGGGAAAATTAATTTTAAATGGATTACTATTTAGTATGATTATAAACCCAAATACTACAAGGAATGTTGTTTGCAGGGTCATGATGAAAATTTATGTTGGAATATTCATCCAGAATTATTAGATAAGCAAGAAAAAGACAAAATTGATGAACAAAATATGTATGTAGAGGAAGAGAAAGAGAATGAAGTAGCACTGAGGTAAAGAAGTTACGAGAGTAGAAGGAATTTCAAGCAATAATGGCTGACCAGGAAAAACAAGTATAAAAGAGACAAGTATGGCGAAATTGTAGAGGAGGTCGAAGAAGCTAATCAAATAGATATTCCAGTTGAAATACTTTTGGTGTACTTACACAGGAGAATCATGAAGAAGAAATCAAAGGCAATGGTAAATAAAAAGAAGAAGAGAAATGTAAGCAAAGCACAAAAGAGTGGGTAATGAATAGTTTCAACAAAGAGTATCCTATTTAAGCAGGGGATTCAATCACTAAAGAGAAGATAGAAGAGGAGAAGAATGATGAGAATCATGAAGAAAAGACTCAATCGATGGTCAGTAATACAATTAATACAGAATACAACAAGGACACAGGAGAATAAAATGTAGCACAAAATGAGGATCAAATATAGAATTTAGAAATAGTGAAGTTCAATGAAGAGGAAGCAACAGAAAAGGTGGTGAAAAATGTCTTACCTTTGGCAATTCAAGTGGAAAATCAGATTGAATACTGTAATGAGGAGAAGTTATCTTTGGATGAAGGGTATTTGAGAAAAAATATTGAAAAGTTGGAATTAAAAGAAATTTATCTCCTAGAAAAATAGAGCAATTAAATCATCGCAAGGTATACGGAGAAAGAAATAAAAAGGAGCCAAATCTTCATCAATGTAGACAAGAAGTTCATTAAAGAATAATCCTAAATCAATGCACTAATATGGAATATCAGATCAGTAAATACTCAAAAAACATTCACTAGGCTCATCACACTGCAAAAAAGACATCACTTTTTATTCGTTGGTTTAATGGAACCATTCCAGGATAACTATAATATTGATGAGTACAAGAGAAGATTAGGAATAAAACAAGAAGTAACAAATACTTCACGAAATATCTGGGCTTTTTTTGATGATGTGGTAGATTGTACTATAATAAAGGATGAGAAACAACAACTGACTATTAAATTAGTCAATCATGATTCCAATATTACAGTTGTAGTTACGTTAGTGTATGCTAAATGTACTTAACTGGAGAGGTTTTTATTATGGGACTCATTAGAGGATATGGCCCAGTCAATTCATGAACCTTGGCTAGTAGGGGGAGATGTTAATGTGATTGTAAGTAAAGAAGAAAAATTAGGAGGTCTTCTAGTTACTGTAGCAGAGACAAAAAACTTTAAGCATTGTATTATTCTTTGCGGTTTGGAGGATCCAGGTTTCAAGGAGTGTAAATACACTTAGTGGAATGACAAAATAGATGAGGAATGCATTTTTAAAAGACTGGATACGGTTATATGTAATGACAAGTTACAAGACCTCTTCCCAGTTTTCAAAGTGGAGCATTTGTTTAGAAGTGGGTCAGATCATAATCCTTTTAAAATTAACTTCAGCACAACCAATGAGTATATTCACAAACCTTTCAGGTTTCTTAATATGTGGTTGAGGGAGAAATCTTATTTTGAAGTTATAAAGGATAACTAGGACACAAATGTAGTAGGGAATCCATTCATAACTTTTCATCATAAGATGAAGAAGGTTAAAACAACTTTATCTAAGTAGAGTAAGGACTACTTTGGTAACATTTTCCAGGAATTTCTACATTAGAGAAGGTTATCAGAGGAAGGGAAAAGCAGTTTGAGGAGATCCTAAATGGAAGCAATAAAGATACTCTTTTCAAAGCACAAACAGAATTCAATATCCAATTAAGAAGAGAAGAAGATTTGTGGTGGTAGAAGGCGAATTTTGAATGGTTCAAAGATGGGTAAAGGAACACCAAGTTCTTTTATACAATAGTGAAGGGGAGAAGAAGCAGGATAAAAGTAGCAAGAATATAGAATGAAGAGGGGGAATGGTTTGAAAATCACAAAGAGATTACAGAAGAGGCAACAAATTTTTTTCAAAAGCAGTTCTCTAAGGGAGAAGAGAATTATGATTTTTAAAACCTAGATAAATTACCAACTGTAATATTGGAACACTAGAATGAAGAGTTGAATAGGATTCTAGATATTTAAAAATTCAAACAAGCAGTAATGGGGCTAAGCAGGACTAGTGTAGGAGGTCCAGATAATATGACTAGAGCTTTTTCTCAGGATGCTTGGGAGATCATTGGCGAAGATGTTCATAATATGGTTATAGCTTTCTTTTGTGGATTTGAATTACCTAAATTTTTAACTCATACAAATTTAGTACTTCTACCTAAAAAGTTAGTAGTTAACACATTTTTTGATATGAGACCTATCTCACTGAGTAATTTTGTGAACAAGATCTTTTCCAGAATTATTCATGAGAGGATTAAATCAGTGTTACCTGATATCATTTTAGAACAATAGGCTGTATTTATGCAGGGAAGAAGTATAGCAGAGAATATATTGATGGTTCAATAAATAGTTTCTGATATAAGAAAGAGAGGTAAGATTCCTAATAGAGTAATCAAACTAGACATGATAAAAACATATGATATAGTTGATTGGCTCTTTCTTACTAAAATATTGAGGAAAGTGGGGTTTAGTGAATTGTTGATTGATATGGTATATAGACTTGTAGGAAACAATTGGTATTCCATTCTATTAAATGAATAACCAAAGGGATTCTTCAAGTCTTATGGAGGGTTGAAACAAGGAGACCCACTATCCCCCATTCTCTTTATTATAGCAGCTGAAGTGATATCTAGAACATTAAAGTCATTGGTTCAATCCAAGGACTTTAAGATGTTTGGAATGCCATGAGGAAGTCCAAAGGTAAATCACTTTGCATTTGCAGATGACATGATAATCTTATGTAAAGCAAAACTTCACACAATGCAAAAAGTGAAACAATTTAGAGAAATATGAAAGAATATAAACTCAAAAAGTGAATAAGGAGAAAAGTTATCTTTATTTACACAAGGGAGTTTCTCAGGGAGTTGTTGTAATGGCAGAAATGGATACTGGGATTTTGAGAAAAGATTTTCCTTTTACATATATGGGATGCCCTATATTTCACATGAGGAAAAGAAAGGATTACTATCAGTTAATAATGAGCAAAGTCAGTGGAAAATTATAAGGATGGAAAGGGAAATTGCTGTCTTATGGGGGAAAGGCTGTCATAATAAAATATGTGTTGCAAATTATACCAACTCATTATATGTCAGTGATGAACCCTAATTTAAATGCATGACTACAATACAAAAAATATTTGCTTACTTGTTTGGAGTAGTCACATAGGAGGGAAGAACAAACAATGGGTTACGTAGAATAACCTTTATATCCTGGAAGAGGAAGGAGGATTGGGAGTCAGAAAGATTTAAGATGTATCGATATCTCTATTTTACAAACTTTGATGGAATTTCAGAACAAAGGATTCAATTTGGAGTAGATATATGCACAATAAGTATTGTAATAAGAATCATCCAAATAAAATAATTTAGAAATTTGGAGCAGGATCACAGGTTCGGAAGAAGATGTTGCAGGCAAGGGATTTAGTGGAGCATCAAATCTTTTAGAGAATCAGAAAGGGAAATACAAGACTCTGGTTTGATAACTAGATCGGGGAAGGGACTTATATAATTTGGTGCAGAATTTTAGAGAATGGGCTACTAATTACCAACAGGTGAATGACTTAATTCAGGATGGAATTTGGAATGTATAGTTGATCAATTAATTGTCTTCAAAGGACATGACAGATCATATAATTCAGACAATTAAAATTCCAAATAGAAGTGAGGAGCAAGATAGTTCAGTATCCAAGCTTGAATCAACTGGAAAATTCACTATTAAGTAAGCCTAGAACTATATTAGACTGAGGAGAAAAGAGAATAGAATATACAAGAATATTTGGATTAAAGGATTGCCTTTTAAAATGGTTTTTCTAATTTGGAGAATGTGGAAAGGAAAGGTTCCAGTAGATTAAAATTTGAGGAGATAGGGTATTCAGGGTCCTACTAGATGCTGGTGTTACACCAGGCCTGATCAAGAAATACTCTCTCATGTGTTTCTCAGATCAGGCACTGCTAATAGAACATGGTCCTATTTTTCCTCTTGTACAGGTATTACAGGGATTGGCAGTAGTCTTAGAGAGCTTATTTTGGCTTGGTGGAATGCTGAAATACAGGGAAGAGCTAGAGCATACTATCAATCTATTCCTAGCATGATATTATGGAAACTATGGAAAAAGAGAAACAACTCTAAACATGATGGGAAAATTCTGTTAACTCAAAGAGTGATATTCAATATAAATAAAAATATTGGGTTATTGCTCAAAGTTAGAAATCCTAGACAAGTATTCTCATCAATGTGGCTAGAGTTGGAACATAGAAGAACTAGGATGAAGATCACAAAAGTGGAATGGAAATTTCCAAAAGAGGGATGGATAAAATACAACACAAATTGAGCTTCTAAAGGTAATCCAGGGGTAAGATCTTATTTATTTTGCCAGAGGGATGATAGATGAGATCTAATATATGTAGAGGGTTCTAAATTGGATGATACTACAAATGTGGAAGCAGAAGCATATGCTATACTAAAAGCAACAATTCATTGGGGACAATCCAAATTCAATAAGGTCATAATTCAAATAGATTAACTATTTATGCTAAAGATTTTGACTAATGAATGGCATTGTCTATGAAGTTTACTAGGTATTATAGAGAATATCAGATCAAAATTGAAAGACAAGAAGGAACATTTTCAATACATAATGAGGGAGAGAAATCAATTGGCTGATGATTGTACAAACTTAGCAATTGATAAAGGTGAATTTATATTCATAATATTTCAATAATTAGATATCAAAGGAAGAATGATTCTAAATATTAACAAGCTATAGTGTCCATACATCATAATAACATCAACAAAAGGATGGCAAAATTAAAGGGCTGAAGACTATAACTAATAGTGATAGCAGTCTACAGAAGCAAATATTTACATCCTAGGAGGGTATCAAAAAAGCTAAACAGTTGACTAGCCTATACATATTCAGCCATAAAAAATGACTCCTAGTAAAGGAAAAAGGTCATGTGATATCTGAGCAACTAATACACCTAAATAGAATATTATTGTTCAAATATGTGTGGGTCTGAGCATCCCAAAATCTCTCTCCTGGTTATATTTGCAAATAAGAGAGAATTAATAAGATGATAAAGTAAAGAAAGATGGAGAAAGAGGAAATAACGAGGCTTACATGGACATGCAATTTGACTCAGGGATCTAGACCCTTTAATAAAACTCCAAAAAACAAGCATGGTCCCATCCACCAGAAAACTAAGCTGATTTCAAGCAGAATGGGAAGAAAATAGTTTAAAGGAAGATAAATTGAGATAAACAAAAGTAATTTCATACAATAAAAAGGTAGAAACTTACTTCTAAGAGCTAAAAAGAGAAGAAGAAGTATAGGACCAAGGCAAGGTGTTGATGATCCAAAATAGGAGCAAGAAAAATTAACGATTCAAACGTGGATTCGACATCAACTTTCATCTGAGAGTGAGCTCAATCAGCGGAAATAAAATCTAGAGGAATTAGGAAACCCTAGAAGCATATTTATATGTCTGAGTCATTTGGGTTTGGGCCGATGTTTTAGATCCGAACAACAAAACCTAATTTTTTATTACATTTTTTGATGGGTTGGCCCATTCAATGTAGAAACAATTTGTTTTTGGTATTTGATTAATAAAATCCCTCAATTAAATTAAAAAGAAAGTTCAAGAGTAGTTCAATATGTATACTTTTCATTTTCAACTAATTTCGCAATATAGGGTTGAGGTCATTACCATTTTGAAAGTCACAAGTTGGGGAAATCACAATCCCGTCATTTATTCACCATATCCATTTATTCCACAAATTCAAAACTATAATTAAAGCATGAACAATCATATTTAAATCATAGAATATACTATTCAACAACAAGTATTCAAAACCCTCAACTTATATTTTAAAACCATCATTAATAAGGACTAACTACTCAGGAGAGGATTATGCTAAGTTGTTCATTTAGGAAAGTGTGAAGTTGCATGGTGCACCAGTGTCTATTATTTCAGATCGAGGTATACAATTTTCTACTTACTTTTGGCATTTATTTTAGAAAGATGTAGGTACTCAAGTGAACCTTAGCACTTCTTTCTACACTCAAATTGATGCACAAGAAAAACTAACTATTCAGACTTTGGAGGATATTCTAAGGGCATGTGTGATTAATTTTAAAGAGAGTTGGGTTGAATATTTTCCTCTTGTTGAGTTTATTTTTAATAACTGTTACTATTCTAGCATTCAGATGGCTCTTTGTGAGGCTCTGTATGGTAGGAGGTTTAGGTCTCCTATTGGATGGTTTGAGGTAGGTGAGACTAGGTTGTTTGGTCCTGATTTGGTTTACCAAGTCATGGAGAAGGTAAAGGTTATTAGATAAGGACTTAAGACTACTCAAAGTTTCCAAAAGTCTTATGTGGACGTGATACAAAGCGAGTTGGGGTTTGAAGTAAGTTATTGGGTATTCTTGAAGGTGTCTCCTATGAAAGGTGTCATAAGGTTTTGGAAGAAGGGAAAGCTCAGTCCCCGTTATGTTGGACCATACCTGATTATAAGAAGAGTTAAGAATATGGCGTATAAGCTATATTTAGAGTTGGGAATATGGCTTATAAGCTATATTTACCAGAATTTTTGGCTTCTATTCATATTGTTTTCACATATCTATGCTAAAAAAGTGTGTGGGTAAGTTCTCTTAGATAGTGCCTATTGAGGATGTTGGTGTTATGGACTCTTTATCTTATGAGTAAGTCACGGTTGAAATATTGGATAGGCAAGTTCATAGATTGAGAACAAAGGATGTAGCTTCAATGAAGGTCTTTTGGAGAAATCAAAAGATGGAAGAATCTATATGGGAAGCCGAGGAAGTATGAAGGCCAAATACCTATTTTTGTTCCCCAAGTTAGATGGAAGTGCTTAAGGTATGAGTTTCATCTTTCTCTCATCACTTTTTGAGTCTGTCATTTTATTTTAGTGTATTTTTGCCATTCTCGTACAAAAAGTATCCTAACTCATCATTTAGGGATGAATGACCTAAGGGGGGACAATGTACCACCCCTTAAAAATTTTGATCATTTTATTTTTTACCCTATTATATGCATAGTGTCGATTTTATACTTTAATTATGTTTAGGGGTGTTAAAAGGGTGTTTTAGGACAGTTTTAGATTTTTTAGAAGGGGTTCGGGGCCATTTTGGGACCCTGAGGCAGTAAGCCTCCGCGATAAGCCCGTGTCATGGAGGTTAAGCTCCACGATATTGGCATAGCACAGAGGCTAACCTCCACGATATTGTGTGCCATGCCGCTGTTTTAAATTCATCCAATTTTTGATTTTTCACTTGGGTTGAACGGCTTGTTCTTTTTACCCCTTGTATGACCTTTAAACATAAAATACACCCTTTTTCATTAGTTTTAAGGATCAAAAACCATTTTCATCCTCTTTAACACTTAAACCAAGAAACTTCAAGGGTTTTACAGTGAATTCATCATCCGAGCCCCAAACATTGAATTGTTTTCAATTCCTTGTGTATTTCAGGCATATTTCTCTTTCCTTAACTTTAATTTCAGATTGTGATATTAATTGAATGGACTTTTATGTGATTTAATTATGGGTTTTGAAATCGAGTTGAGAGGTTTTGGTTTTTACTGCTAGAATTATTTATCCCATATTCTAAATTGATTATTCATGCTTTAAATTTATATTTTGGGAACTGAATTGGTGCATGGTATAAATGGTTGGAATGAGGGACATGAGTTTCCCCACTTTGCTGGAATTTTGGCTTGATAATTGTATTAACCTCAACCCTCTTTGTTAACTTGATTTTTTATAGAGAAACTTGCATGGTTTAACTTGTTTCTGAACCCAATGCATTGCATTAAAGGATAAATGAATGAAGATGTTTTTTGATGGCCTTGGTTTTTGGATTTTAAATGAAAATTGGGAGTCCAATTTCGTTATATGGATTGGTTTGGCATAAAGATATTAGATTGCAATCATATTGGTATGACGATACCAAGTGGTAAATTCCTTAATAAATGACTCATGGGTTAATTTATTGGTGTATGTGCAAATTATTTGAATCTGGGCTTAAAGATAATTGTGTAGCTCATCGTGAAGGCGTAAGTCCCGAGGGAACGAAACACTGGAAACCACATTTGCTGGTGTTGGGGGTCTATATGACCGTGTGCTTGGTTCATATGTGATATATATCTATATATATATTGGGATGGCTATTGCCTTGGTGGCTTTAGTTTTTCCTCGATTCGTGCAGCTAACATGCAAGGGGCCCTTCCAACAGGGAAAACTAGACCCGTCTTTCCCATGGGTGCCTTTAGGATGGATCGAGCTATAAAGTTCAGGTTAAATCTTTAAACTTAGGTTCATGACCCTTGTCCCTATCCCAACATCCTATATATATGTATATCAATGTGGTGTGTATGGTTTTTGATTGGATTTTGGTAATTATATTATTTTATCCTTATTCCCTGAGTTACATGCCATTACTTATCACATTGACAATCCATGGATGCTACATTATTTCGTGATAAAGGATCCACGGGGTTTTCTATTACTCTTATGCAGTATTAGGTAGTGTGGTGTGTTTGTTGAGTTACTGTGAAGTGATGAGCTTCCATTCTTTGGAAGGACCTGTTATTTCAATGATTTCATTTATTAACTCACAAATGTAGGATTCTTTTCTTTTGGATCATAGTCAGGGGCATGTCCTGACTTAGTTGTTATTCTCATTTTAGAGGCTATTGTGGACAAGTGTGGGTTGATTGTTATTTGAATTCTTTGAACCATCTTTTGATTCATCTATTCCTTGTAATATTACTCTTGGTTTGATTGTCTTCTGCTTTATTTTTTTGATTATTGTATTTTTGAGGTTAGGCTAAGGGGGGTGGTCTCCGGTCCATTATGAGTTTAAGATACCCGTCACGACTAGTCCCGGGTTTGGGTCATCACAAATAATGTCTTTTAAAATGAATTTGGGCTTACCAGGTTAGGTTATCCCAACAAAATTTTGACCCAACAATTAGAGGTTCCAAGACTAGCTTGAGCCTAGACCTGTGCATGCATGTGTCGGCCTGTGTGCACAGGCAGCCTGTGTATGTCAAGGTAGTGTGCCTAGCAGCTTTTAGGCCACCTGCGTGGCTGTCCTGTATGTACATTACTGGTTGTCATGTGCAAGAACCCAAAGTTCCCTAGGTAATGTGGTCCCTTAATTCAGGCACCACCTGTGTGGCCACATGCCCACACAGGTGCATAGCATGTGTTTACAGGTGGTTTAGTTCCCCTACAACTATAATTTTAAGCACCTATACTTAGCTACTTGCTTCCCAACTTAGGATAATATCCAATGATCACCCAAAAAGAACTATAATATGCACTCAAACAAACAGAAAACAACACGATTGAAACTTGGTTTACCTCTCATGAAGCACCTTAGGTATCGTCATGGCACACCATTATTTTTTTATCACTTGGCATCCTTGAAGTAAAGCGACTCAACCTTAGCTACTCCGGGTCCACCTATATTGTAATGATTTAAATTTTTCCCATTCACAGTGAACCTCCATTTCTCATGATCCTCTAATTCGATCACCCCACTTGGATAGACATTAGAGACCACAAACGGGTCTAACCAGTTAGATTTTTAAGGATATTGAATTAAGGGTGACACAAAAGTTTTAAAATTGAATGTAGGTAACTTAACTCTTAATTATTAAGTATGGGTGACTAATTTTTAGATTAAGGATTAAGGTAATAAATGTCATATCCCCAAGTTTTGAGAATTACACTTTGGTCCATCTATACAAAGCCCCAAAACTAAAATAGACAGGAAACAATCATGCTTCTTCTTCTCCCTTTTCTCGGTCTTTTTTTTTTGTTGCTATTGCTGTTGTTGTTTTTGTTTTTCATCTTCTTCTTCTACTTCTCCATCTTCATCATCTTCTCCTGTTGCTTGTCATTACATTGTTGTTGTTGTTGTTGTTGCTATCACTACTACTACTATTGGACCAAATTTTTGGAGCCAATTTTTCTTTTATATCAGTGGGCATTACTTATATCTGATTTTGGTAAGTAAAATTAATAATTTGTAGTTTAATTTCTCATTTGGTATATCTTCTATTTTTTCAACAATTTTTACTAGCGTATCCAATAGCTCTTATATATGAATACGACAGTTGTTGGATTGTTTCCACTATTGTTAAAGTATTTCCAACAGATGAGTCATCTGTGGAAATAAATGACCTAACTATTGCAGCAGATGACCTATTTGTTAGATTAATATTACAGCAGCTCAATTCAACTGATGAGTCATCTACTGCAAAACATGAGCTATCTGTTGCAGCAGATGACTTACCTATTGGTTTGATCTACTAGAATATGCACCTAATAGATAGGTTATCTACTGAGATAGATGAGTCATCTATTACAATAGTGCATATAATTTTGTTATTGTACATAGACACTCACTTTACTATTCTATCATTATTAATATTTTAAAAAAATTTCTTTAGGTACCATTAATAGAGGATTCAATAATAATTGGTGTCTTTATCTATTTGATACTTTCCAACAAATGAGTCATTTTTTGTAATAGGTGAGTCATTTGTTGGAACAAGTTTGTCACCTGTTGCAACCTATATCTATATTTGTTTGACTAATTTGATGTGAAATGAAACCATTATTAGTAAATAGTTTTGTTGTTGGATTAGCTATGAACTTGATAATTTTAACTCATTGTTGGTAATGTATGTTATTTATTATATAAAATATGTTCTTATTTATGGTCAAACAATTAATTTGTGCATCAATAAGAAAAATGTAACAGGAAATTAAATAAATACAACAGAATACAAAAATATTCACAACATATGAGACATCTGTTGCAACATATGACTTATCTGTTGGATAAAATCAAAACAATTATTGCTACTAGATTTTGTTCTTCCAACAGATGACCCATTTGTTGCAATAGATAGGTCATCTGTTGGAAGAAATCAAACCTCTAAGTAAAACCTATTTTTATTTCTTCCAATAGATGGCTCATCTGTTGCAATAGATGAATCATCTGTTGGATGAAATTAGACCTCTTGACAACCAATAATTATTTAATGAAATAACAGGAAAGGGAAAGCAGATGTAAATACCAAAAACAATTAGTCATTCATTCCTCATAATATTGGAGATAGATACATGTAGTCATTAATTCATATACATAAAAATAAGAAACAAAGCTATTAAGAAAGTATGCCCAGAAGGAGACATTCCATCTATGCGAATAAAAGCTAGGACTATGTGCTCTATCTACCAAAAAACTTCACCAAAAAGAGGGGTAGGGGTGAGAGTCACTAGAGCTATGAAGATCAGGAAACCTGGAGCAGAAGTAATCCCATCTACTCCGTAGCTAAAATAAGGAAAAGGAATAGTTTTTAAAAATAGGAACACTTTTAAAAATGAGAAATGTGATATTGGATATCATTTTTCTTACATAGCATAAATATTCATAGGTATAAAGTGTTGAAACAGGCTCTTGAGGATAACCCCTGACCACCTGAAACAAGGATGGACAAGTTAAAGGCAGAAATAACAAGAATGAGGAAAACTAAGCTTGAATACTTACTGGGTGTGAGTGTGATTGAAGATAATAGATAGACCAGGTGGATGAATGAGATTGGACCAAGATGGGAGCTTACCCAAAGGAGGTATTGGTTAGTCTCAAAGCTCAACCACCATGGGAATATCTCTCAACTCAAGCTTAGGCAAAATGGTCGAGAAGAGAGAGAAAGAGTGGAAAGAATTGAAGGAAAGATTTCAAACAAGTTTGCTTTTAAATATTGGTGATATTTGAGTAAACAGATAAAAAACAGGATAAATTTTGTAAAACTTCTTTAAAATATTTGAGTTTTCCTAGGGTTGGACCGGATCTGGTTTTTGGGCATGGTCTTATTTTTTTTCTTTTTTGAATTGATTTTGTTGTAGATGTCCTTCTTTGACTGAATATTTCTTTAAAATAAATCTTCCAATGGATGACCCATATATTGCAATAGGTGACTCATCTGTTGGGAGAAATTAAAACAGTTTTTGCTATTAGATTGAGTTCTTCTAACAAAATGACTCATCTGTGGTAACAGATAGGTCATCTATTAGAAGAAAAAAATATCTTGAAGACCTATTTTGATATATTACAATAGATGACCCATATATTGCAACAGATGAGTCATTTGTTGGAAGAAATCAAACTTCTTGAAGACCTACTTTGATCTCTTCCAATAGATGATGCATTTGTTATAGCAGATGAGTTATCTATTGGGAAAAAAAATGCATGAAGACTTGTTTTAATCTCTTTCAATAAATGACCATCTGTTACAATACGTTAGTAATTTATTGGATGAAATCAAAACTCTTGAAGATCGATTTTGATCTCTTCCAATAGATGATTCATCTATTGAAAGAAATCAAACCTCTTGATGGACTATTTTATTTTTTTCAAACAGATGGGTAATCTATTGGAACAGATGACCTATCTATTGGAATAAATCAAATAACTAAAAAGGCCTATATTGATTTCTTCCAATAAATTAGTTATCTGTTGCAATGGATGTCTATATTTATTTGATAATTTCCAAACCATGAGTCATCTTTAGTAATAGGTTAGTCATCTATTGTAATAGATATCTATATTTGTTTGTTGATTTTCAATAGATGTGTCATCTGTTGCAACATGTTAGTCAACTTTTGCAACATATATCTATATATATTTGACTAATTTGATGTGAAATGATTTAATTTTAACCAATATTTGTAGTAAATAAATTGATTTAACTAAAATTTACTTTCAATTAATAAGTTCAATTGCAACATAAATGAATTCTATAGTAATTACATGATCAACTAAGTGTATGCGTCCTGAGTAGAGTGATCAATTGACTAATTTGATGTGAAATGATTTATATTAAACTATTATTAGTAATAAATAAATTTATTTAACATAAATAATCTTTTAGTTAATAAGTTCAATTGCAACTTTAATGAATTACATAGTAATTACATGATCAACTAAGTGTATTCGTCTTGAATAAAGTGATCAATTGACTAATTTGATGTGAAATGATTTATATTAAACTATTGTTAGTAATAAATAAATTGATTTAACTAAAAATAGCTTTTAATTAATAAGTTCAATTGCATCTTTAATGAATTACATAGTAATTACATGGTCACCTAAATGTATTTGTCCTAAATAGAATGATCAATTGACTAATTTGATGTGAAATGGTTTTTATTAAGTTGTTATTAGTAATATATAAATTGATTTAACTAAGTTAACTTTCAATAAATAAGTTCAATTGCAATGTTAAGAATTACATAGTAATTACATGATCAACTAAGTGTATTCATCCAAAATAGAGGGATCAATTTGACTAATTTGATGTGAAATGATTTATATTAAACTAGAATTAGTAATAAATAAATTAATTTAACCAAAATTAGCTTTCAATTAATAAGTTCAATTGCAAGTTTAATGAATTACATAGTAATTACATGATCAACTAAGTGTATTCGTCCTGAATAGAGTGATCAATTGACTAATTTGATGTGAAATAAATTATATTAAACTATTATTAGTAATAAATAAATTGATTTAACCAAAATTAGCTTTCAATTAATAAGTTCAATTGCAACTTTAATGAATTACATAGCAATAACATGATCAACTAAGTGTATACGCCCTGAATAGAGTGATCAATTGACTAATTTAATTTGAAATGATTTATAATATACTATTATTAGTAATAGATAAATTGATTTAACTAAAACTAGTTTAAATTAATAAATTCAATTGCAAGTTTAATGAATTACATAGTAATTACATGATCAACTAAATGTATTCATCCTGAATAGAGTGATCAATGGACTAGTTTGATGTGAAGTGATTCATATTAAACTGTTATTAGTAATATATAAATTGATAACTAAAATTATCTTTCAGTTAATAAGTTCGACTATAATTTTAATTAATTTCATAGTAATAACATGTAATACCCCGAGAACTCTAACCAATAGTGCCTCCATGACACAAGATCATGAGAAATAAATTATAGTGATTTTTTTTATCAATGGTGATGTGTATTAAGGCCTCAAAGATGTCCTAGTGATTAGGTGAATCAAAACATCCCTTACCGATTGAATTCTTGAGAAAGATTTTGTCATAGTCAACTTCAAATGAGCATATCTCTTCTTACACTAAGAAATTTTGATCTCATGACCCACCAACAAATATATAATTGAATTAGCTTTCCAATGCTACCAATTTCACCTAAATCTGGTATCAGAGCAAAAAGTTATGCCAATTTTACTCTAGCATGTCAGCTTGGAAACTGTGTGACGACATTTTGTGACGAGTTGTCACAAGTCTGACAGCTTGTCACAGAAGGTCGTCACCCTTAAGTAGAAAGTCATAAATTCCACTCTTTATTGGCGACATTTAGTGACGACTTGTCACAAATGTCGTCAGCAATTTTTTCAGCAATTAAAGGACATTTTTGCAAAGGTATTTTGGTCCTTTTCCATCTTTTGGAGGCCCCTACATACATTAGAATCCCCATCCAGACCCTAATTTCTTAATTTTCTCTTGCAATTCTCTTAGTAAAATATATCTAGGGTTTCATTCTAGAACTTTAATCTTCCAAAAATCATCCATAAATCTTCAAGATTTCTTCAAGAACCAAGTTCCTCATAGTGTGGGCTTCGAGAATTGTTTATTACAAGTGCAGATAGAGTCTCAAGCACTAGAATTCATCCAATTTCAAAGATTAAGGTATTTGGGGGGTTTTAACAAAAGTAATCCTTTCGTTCTTGTGCCCAAAGCTTTGATTTCTATTATGGATTTATATGATTTTGCAAGTGGGTTTATTCCCAAATTACTTCATCATGAGACTATGAGAATATAAATTGTTCAAGCTTTATTATACATGATTATTTTACTATTCCCAAGTTATGACTTGATATTTTATATTATGAATTTTATATTTCTACCATGAGTTGATATTTCAAGTGCTTTCAAGCTTTAAGCTTCCTTATGACAAATTGAATTATTGAGTATATTGATTCATGAGATTGAGTTGTTACAATGAGTGTTGATATTTCCTCGAAGTTATTGATGTTGCCATGATTTAATGAATTGATACATTTTGATATTGAGAAAGATTGATTTGATTTGAGTCAAGTTAGGAATCCACAAATTGATTATGATTTGATAAATGAGAAAGAGATTTGATTTGATCTTCATGATAGACCCTTGTGATGTTTGTGGTGGATTTCCTAATGCGTTCTGAGCTAGGAGTAGTATTTAGCACCGAGCGGGAAATGTGGTATTTTCCCTAAAACTACGTACCACCGTAGGATTGGTGTTGATATTTGTGGGCCAGAGGTTGATTATGAGATTGTGATCACTAAATTGAGGTTGTACACCCGTGCAAGAGTACGATGCTCCCACCAATGTGGGTTTCTCTCCTTAGAAGGGAAAATGTTGGAATCGATGTACCGCACATGGTTTATGTCAATTATAAGAACTTTCCATGTCCATAATACCCCAAGAACTCTAACCAATAGTGCCACCATGACTCAAGTTCATGAGAAATAAATTATAGTGCTTTGGTTGTTTTCTGATCAAGGGTGATGTGTATTAAGGCCTCAAAGATGTCCTAGCAATTAGGTGAATCAAAACATCCCTTACTGATTGAATTCTTGAGAAGGATTTTGGCATATTCAACTTCAAACAAGCATATCTCTTTTTACACTAAGAAATTTTTAGCTCTAACCTACCAACATATAGATAATTGAATTAGCTTTCCAACAGTACCAATTTCAATCTGGTATCGGAGCGAAAAGTTATGCCTATTTTACTCCACCGTGTTAGCTTAGAAACTATGTGACGATATTTTGTGATGACTTGTCACAAAAGGTCGTCACCCTTAAGCAGAAAGTCATAAATTCCACCCTTTTGTGATGACATTTCGTGATGACATGTCACAATTATCGTCAGCTATTTTTTTCAGCAATTAAAGGATGTTTTCCAAGGGTATTTTGGTCTTTTTCCATCTTTTGGAGCCCTTATATATTTGAGAATCCCCATTCAAACCCTAATTTCTTCATTTTCTCTTCCAATTCTCTTAAGAAAATATATCTATGGTTTCATTCAAGAACTTTAATCTTCCAAAAATCATCCATAAATCATCAAAATTTCATCAAGAACCAAGTTCCTCATAGTGTGGGCTTCGAAAATTATTTATTACAAATGCGGATAGAGTGTCAAGCACTGGAATTCATCAAATTTCAAAGATTAAGGTATATGGGGTTTTGAACAAGAGCAATCCTTTCGTTCTTGTGCCCAAAGCTTTGATTTCTATTATAGATTTATATAATTTTGCAGGTGGGTTTATACCCAAATTACTTCATCATAAGACTATGAGAATATAAATTGTTCAAGCTTTGTTATACATGATTATTTACTATTCCCAAGTTATGACTTGATATTTAATATTGTGAATTTCATATTTCTACCATGAGTTGATATTTCAAGTGCTTTCAAGCTTTAAGCTTCCTTATGACAAATTGAATTATTGAGTATATTGATTTATGAGATTGAGTTGTTACAATGAGTGTTGATATTTCCTCGAAGTTATCGATGTTGCCATGATTTAATGAATTGATACATTTTGATATTGAGAAAGATTGATTTGATTTGAGTTGAGTTAGGAATCCACAAATTGATTATGATTTGATAAATGAGAAAGAGATTTGATTTGATCTTCATGAGACCCTTGTGATGTTTGTGGTGGATTTCCTAATGCGTTCTGAGCTAGAAGTAGTATTTAGAACCGAGCGGGAAATGTGGTATTTTCCCTAAAACTACGTACCACCGTAGGATTGGTGTTGATATTTGTGGGCCAGAGGTCGTTTATGAGATTGTGATCACTAAATTGAGGTTGTACTCCCGTGCAAGAGTACGATGCTCCCACTAATATGGGGTTCTCTCCTTAGAAGGGAAAAATGTTGGAATCGACGTAGCTCACAGGTTTATGTCGGTTATAAGAACTTACCATGTCCATAATAGTTGAGTTTCTTGAATTACCAAGTCACTCCGAGTCTTGAGTTGAAGAGTTGAGTTGTTTATGATGATTTATGAGGTTTTTATCATATGATTTACTTACTATGAGATCATGAAAAGTATGTTTCAATCTAAGTCAAGCCAAGTGAGCCATCAATGTACATATGCATATTTTCATGAAATTGATGATGATATTTACATTGTTGCATGCACCCCCACATACTCAGTACATTCCAAAGTGCTGAGCGACATATTTTCCTATGGGCTAAATTTTCTCGTAATGTAGGTTCAGGTACTCAGCCGCAGCTGTGTTAGCGATATTCAGGTGCCTCACTACGTTTCCTTAGTAGTGAGTCCTCATGGTTCGAGGACTGTGTCTATATTTTTGTGATATCATTTTGTTTTTATGGCTTTCAGTACTGTTGAGTCAGTTGGGAGTTTGTCCCAAAGGCTCCTTGATTTTGATGTATAGAGGCTTTGTCAGACTAGAGGGATGGTATGTACAGACATTCAATATATATTTTGGTTGTACAGTTTAGTATTCTCCAGTATCTCTCTTGAACCTGATGTGATATATCTCTTTATTATGCATAACTATTGTTGAATTGAGTTTCTTGAGTTAGTGTCTGGCTCCGAGGGTTAGCTTGGGGCTACGTGTAGCCCTAAGCACCGTTTGATGTCTCGAAATGGAAATTTTGGGGCGTTACATAACATGTTCAATTACATGTATAACCTATTGCAACACATTATAACTTGTTTCAATAGATGTCAATATTTGTTTGATAATTACAAATAGATGAGACATCTATTGCATCAAATAATGCATCTATTGCAATAGATGTTTTTTTATTTTTTTCATTAATTCCAACAGATGAGTCATCTGTTGCATCAAGTTAGTCATTTATTGTAGCAGATGTCTATACCTATTTGATAATTTCTAACAGATGTGTCATCATGTCATGACCCTAGTTGAGGCCTTGGCTGCAATAGGCATCCCGAACTACAAAGTTCTGAGAGACCCCTTAGTATACCATCATAAGCATAATCCGTACATAACTCAAAGTGCAAAAGATATAATGAAATTCAAGGAAAACTTATAATCCAGACTGAGTCGACAAAGTAGTGACAATACAATAATCAATTCTCGGCTATGAAGCCTCTACTAAATACTAACTGTCTAGGTCGGGAATAGGCCCCTGGCTGGACCATAAACTAAAGGAAGTCAACATATGAATAAATTACCTTCCAAAAGATGGATGACTCACAAACTCTGTCATATTTAGATGTTCTACTGATGTGATCGACCACGGGATTATGCCTCAGAACCTATATTATGAGGGGGTCAATACTTGGAAAGTATTGATATGCAGAATAATCCAAAAATAACATCTCATGTAAAATAATTGAGAGCAAAAATAATTTATCATAATATATGTAAAAACACATGGGCATAATATGAAGAGCTTCAACTCATGCTTGTAAAACATTGACTCAACTTTTTATTTTACTTCTAAGCTAGATGGTACACCTTAAATTTCTTAAATTCCACAGGCAATATGGAATCCTCCCTTAACTCGACGGACAAGCCCCCAATCCGAGTTTGTCGTAATGATTAGAGTGTCATGAAAAAGTATGCCTCCTTTATGACATACCATGTTATAAAAAGTATGCCTCCTTGCTGATATACCATGTTATCCCACTTGGCAGTTTCAATTTAATAAAACCCGCATCAATAAAATATGATTTTGGGCTATGAGTTATCTTAACTTGTGCCTTCTTTGGGCAACCATTTAGTTCTCTTTGAGACCAATTTTAGCCTCTTAAAATCATACTTCATGCTTATAGTATTCTTCTCTTCATATTAAGGGTTTGATAGGTATCATCAAACCTAGACTTGCAAGCCATATCATGTCATGCCATATTCTTAGCCCTTTTCGTTAAAATATATATTAATAACCATCAAAGGAGTTAAACATCACATGTGAGTTATTATTTCAAATAAAATATGAGACTTATGAAAAACACTCTCTTTTCAAGGCTTTAACATGGTGGCCAATTCTTTCATAAATCAAAATCAATTCTTCATTACGAAACAAGAGCATTTAGAATAAGAATCAGCTCTTCGAAAACATGTAAAAATAACAATTCCTGATAGGTTAAGAGGAATTTAAAAATCAATAATTTTCATCATTCATTAAAAATCCCCAACACTATCCATACATAAATCTCATGATTGAAAAGGGGACTTATAATTCATGTTCTCAAACTCATTTCACAATTCATAACATGTTAAGACCATAAATTTCATCATGGGGAAAGAGAGTTTTATAACTCATACTTATAAATCACTTTTCAAAACTCATACCGTATAAACACATGATTATAACATAATTGTATAGAAGGACACCACAATAGATGCATACTTTCATCAAAATGGGTTTATGATGCATGCTCTTCAAACGGTTTCTAAAACTCATTACACATACATATATATACATCTTCAATGGTTGATAAAATGTTAATTTATGCGCATAGGAGTTAGTATAGTCCCACATTCCTGAATTTCTTGACTTCTAAAAGGAAGAATGAATTTAGATCCTTAAAAGTTGAATTTGATAAGAAGAACCCAAATTTTGTGTTCTTGAGGATTTGGGAGAAGAGGAATTGTGTATTTTCTGTATTTAAGGTTATGGGATGATAAAAATCATGTTAATATCAGTTATAGGATGATTTAGGATGTAAATTACTTGTCTACCCTGACAAACTGAAGAGAAATGTGGATTTTAGCATTTCTGATAGGTCCGAGCCACAACGAAATTGTGGACCTTCAGTGGTTCCTCCCAAAAATGCTCATAATTTTTTGCTCGAGTGTCAAATTAAGGTAAAATCAAATGTGTTGAAAAGATGACTCAATTATATTTAATTTTGAGGGTCTTAAGATTCAAAATTCTAGATATTCCAGTAGTTATACATGTTCAAAGTTGACCCTGGTAGGATCGAATACCAAAATTTGGTCAAATCAAAAGTTCTTAACTCAAGTTCACTCGAAGTGTTTTATATGAACATTCTTCACCTAGAAATCACTTTAAAAACTAGGTAAATGATCATAACACTTATATTCATGTACAAATCATTGGATTAGAGTTTATACATGCAGGAATGACGGTTCAAATTCTAGCTCAAAATGCGGGGTGTTACACATCTGTTGCAACAGGTTGGTCATTTTTTGCAAAAGGTATCTATATTTATATGATATTTTCCAATAGATGTATCATCTATTGCAATAGGTTAGTCATATGTTGCAACAAATGCATATGTCTATTTGATAATTTCTAATAGATTGATCATCTATTGTAATAGGTTAGTCATTTGTTGCAACAGATGTCTATATATGTTTAATTAATTTCAACACATTAGTCATCTATTGCAAAAAATAATGCATCTTTTACAATATTTGAATTTGGTAAATCATTTCAATAATAAGTTCAAATCTAAGGTTAAAATGAAATTCATGACAAAATGGTTTTTCATCTATTGAAAAAATTTATAATAAAAAATAAATCCAAGCCATCACAAATTACATTAAATAAATCAACAAAAATATAAAATATAAAATTGTTATGGATAATCTGTTACAACAGATGATAAATATTTACAAATTTTAAAGCCAACTTCTTAATTTTACTTTGATTGAATCAAGCAATAAAGATCTACTTAATATTGACCTGTTGTGCTTTATCCGGTGGTATGAAACTTGACTTTGTTCTTGGTAGATCTTTAATGTCGCTTACATACCCTTTTAAAAACTTCTCAATTCCATAATTCTACAAAAACATAGCATATTTTGTATGGAGTAATTCGGCATCAAGTCCACTATTTGGTACTTGAAATCCATCGCTCAAATACTTGGCGTAGGCAACAATAGAAACACTACAATTCTAGCATTTGTAAAAATCATATAATATATATCTAACTAATGTAAGATTTATGAAATTTATGAAAATAAATCATGATACTTATAGGCTACCACTAGATTATTGAGCAATTCCTTCAATATAGTCTACATCTAATGGATTACCCTATAGAAAATGGCTATCACCCATCTTATCCTGGTGTGCTTCAATCATCGATCAATCAGTATGAATATTTTGGTCCAAAAAATTACTAATATGAAGGTCAATAGGCAACATTATAGCCATTTTTTGTATCTTTGATGACGACGTGGAATGTCTTTTTGCCAAATTGACTCATAAACTGGGATGTGCCTCTTTTTTAGAACAACAACAACCAACACCCAATGGAACTCACTATTACAATTGACTGGTAAGTACAATTTCATCAACCAGATGCAAAGGTAGGCCAACTGGAATGCGAAGACATTTGATGATATTGCTTAAAAATTCATCATTTTGAGAAACCTACAAATGTTGTTGGTAATACTCTGCGATCATAGGAATCAGCCCCATATTGTGGATAATACCTTCTGTAGGTCTTATCAATGTATACTTTAAACAAATAGTTGGTTATCATGTATTTGTATTATTATTGTGTTTGCAACTTGGCCTTCTTTTGGAGGTAGTAAAATATGACATCTTTGTGCTACACATATTATCAAACTTTACAATTAAGTAATAATAAAATTATCAAACAAATATAATTAAACAAAAGAACGGTAATTAATATATAGTATTAATAGTGGAAATTTCACAATTTCGTGTGTCTATCGAAAATATAGTATAAATTGTAAGATATATAACATTTAAACCTCATCATTTCAGCAAGTTTTAGGCAGTGACATCAAATAGAATCAATTATTCACTTTGGGATGTGCAACAATAAAGTGGACTACATTAAATCCCATCCTCGATTGTTCTAATTTATAGTGGTTGTTTATTTTCTGCATGATTATGTGTTTTTAATAGCATGTTTGTATAAGAAGAGTGTATGAATTAGAATTTTAAAAAATAATTTATGTTGCATGTTGGCGTAATACTTTAACAACCCATCTACAATTCATTCTAAACAAATGTTGATCAACTATGTTGGAGCCTCATCTGAGATGTTGAACCCTTCAAAAGAATAATTCTGATAAAGATCTGAGCTTTTATCCTCGTTATTTTAGAAGATGAACCAAACATAGACTTCACTTTTTCTTCCTCTTTGGAAGGAGTTAATGGATTATCAACTGTGAGATTATGATATTGAGCAGAAGCACATATTATGACATCCTCCTGAAAAGACAGAATTGTTAATGGTTATCATAAAGACATAAATAAAACAAAAAGGATACATAAAGTTATATAGTAACTGGGCAATCTGTTGCAATAGATGTGATATCTGTTTCACTTATCTCTGTACTAGTTAACATATTACCTAGCTACTGCAAGTTATGCAGCAGGGGTAATCTATTACAATAGATGACCCATCTATTGTAACTAGTAGGTCATCTATTGCAACAGATGGGATATCTTTTGCACTTATCTTTGTACTTGTTAACATATTACCCTGGTACTGTAAGTTATATAGCATATGGGTATTCTATTGCAACATTGCAACAGATGGGATATTTACTACACTTATCTCTGTATTTGTTAACATATTACCTAGCTACTGTAAGTTATACAGCAGATGGGTAATATGTTGCAATATATGACCCATCTGTTGTAATAGATATATAATTTGTTGCAACAAATTGGATATTTTTTGCACTTATCTCTACACTTGTTAACATATTACCAGCTACTACAAGTTATGTAGCAGATGAGTAATTTATTACAACAAATGAACCATCTGTTGCAACAGATATGTAATATGTTGCAACAGATGACCTATCTATTACAACAAATATGTAATTTGTTGCAGTAGAACATAAATATTCACCATTTTCAGCTCATGCTTCTTTCTTGTGGCCCTTGTACATTGCTCAATATTGTAAGAAAAAGGAGCTACAATTTTTCTTTGTTTGATATTTGATAATACCTTAGAAATTGCTTTATTTCTCCTCTCAACCTCTAATAAAGTGAATCGATCTAAAATTCTCTTTGATTGAATGACATCCCTCTTAGATGTTATTAAGATCATTAATCACTCCATCATATTTTTTCCTAACACTCTTAATATTTGCTTACAGAACATAAGCTAGGAGGGGAACACCTCCAAAATCTATAGTATGCCAACTTAAAGGGGTATATCTACCATAAAAATAAGTAAAACTAGTATGATCATAATCATGATCATTTCTTGTTTCAAAAACTGCAAGAAGAGCATCAACCAGCTTATCAACACCACCAACCCTAATAGGAGCACCATCAGCACTACCACCATCGACAACAACTCCATTATTACCATCATCACCAAAACAACTCTATCACCAACACCAATACCACTAGTAGCACCATCAATAATAACATCACCAAGAATAATCCCACCAAAGTGAAGAAATCCTAAGAATGTCCCAAGCCTCCCAAAGATAGGCAACGAACTTCATAGTTCTAATTTGCAAGACTCTAATTGACATATGCTCTTGTAACAATAATATCGGTGTAGCCTAGGCTTTAATACCAATTTTTCACAATATGATTTATGAGTCATGATGGAACCTACTCTATCCCACCAATAGGTAAGCCAAACTGTAACTCAGAGCTAAACACAATGGGTTACTTTGGTGGAAAATTTCCAACTTAGGTGAAAATCAGTAACACAATAGATAAATAGGTAAAACATTCAGTATAGATAAAAATAGTCAATACAAGATACCATCCCATGACCTGGTGAGCCAGTACAAGAGCATCTAATAGTGTTAATACAACTAAAAATATCTAGAATTATTAACAACATTTGTCTCAAAACAAAAAATAGAATAAAGAAGATAAAGGGAAAGAGGCGACTCTGGCTCCAAGAGCTCACCCTATCTCCAAAAAATCAACACAGCATGATCAATGATCAACGACGACAACTAGTACTCAGATCTACACCAAAAATATACAGTAGTTTAGTTTAAGTACCAAAATAATAGATACTCAGTAAACATTATCGGACGACTGAGCTAAATCATGATATAAGTATGATAAAATACAAGATATCATAACTAAGTTAATGTACAAAAATGAACCTAAATCGACTCCAACATTAGTGTACATAATAAGTAATTTAACTGGAATAACAATATAAAAAAGGCATCAACATATGCCAACATTGCTATACATAATAAGTAAATAAATCAGAATAATACCATATCATAAAGCATCAACATAAGCACCATGACTACAAAATTGACTCTCATACGCCAATTAGTGCAGAAAAAAATAACTCATCACAGACCCCCATATGACTGGAGAGTACACTCAAGATAGAATAACACAATCATTTATAATTTACAACTAACCAACTAATTATGTAACCACCATTCCATAATTCACCAATCATGCAATAATTTTACCACCATGTACAATCTTATCATTGTTATCCATTAGTTAGCATTTATCTGCTAACCATGTCTTATCAACTAATCCATTCATTAACTAATCATCATAAAACCACTAGTAATGATTTATTAACTACTCACCAAATTTCACTAATAATCATTTATCAATTAAGCATCTTTTCTCGACTAATCAACACCTTGCACCTAAGCATCTTTTATCAACTTGTTATCATATCATCAACTAAACAGCATTTATAAAGTCTTATTATATCATAGTATATATATGAACTTGAACCAATAATTAAAACCATCAATGTCTTAATCAACCTCCATAATTAAACCACACATAGTCAACATTATACTCATCCTTCTGAATCAAACCAGGTATAATCAATATCAAAAACATCATTTGGAATTAAACCAAGTATAATCAATAACTTTATCATCTTTTGAAATTATATCAGGCATAATCAATATCATAAGTGTTAGTATAGACAAACATTATGATTTTTAGAATAATTAATAATGCAATTACTAACAACATCAATAAGATTATTTTTAGCATGATTACACGCATAATTGTTTAGCATGATCATAACCATAAGTAATAGCATGGGTAATAAATTATCTCAATATGATCAATATCTCCTCATCGTATAATCAATAATCTAATCCTTTAGTCCGTGATTATAATCCTGTAGTCCATGATCATACTTCTAATCCCATCATCACCATAACCATAAAGTGGCAAGGTTCCTCAATATTGCCTCAAGGGGGATTCTCTAAGTATTCAACAAGCATATAAGGGTTTCAAGAGGACTCACCATCAATCTTGACTTAAGGTGGATTGAAGAGACCACTTCTAAATCCACAAAATACATCATAAGGCAAGTTCCACCCCAAATAAGGCTAGGATATCTAAATTCACTCTTAGATTTTAAGTAATTCATACTTAACCCTAAGGTTAAGGTCCTTTCCCAACATAATAACTAAGTCAAATAGAAACTAAGGCAACTCCCATTAGTGTAAGAAACTAAGGAAAGTCTTACCCTAAGCATGAGTGACTAAAGCACTTTTACCTAACTTGAGAATCTAAGCAATTCTCATGCTAAACATGAGACATGAAGCCCAATTTACCTAAGGCCTAAAGAAAACTAGATAAGGTTTTCAACTCTACATTTTCAAATAGCCTAAATGGTCTAACTAACCCAAATCTTATATGTAATAAATCCAATAAAATCCTGAATCTAACATAATATTATAAACATACTATGAAGTAGATAAATCTAACAAGGGAGAAACCTAGCCTACCTCGATGCCAAAGAAATCTCAACGAGCCACTAAATGACTACTTTTATAATTCGAGAATACTTCTCAAGATTCCAAGCTATCATAAACACTTTTGACTCATCTATACGAGAATAATGATACCAATATTGCACCATTGTGCTTTGGGTCCAAAAATACATAAAAACTTCATGTGGGTCCCACTCTCAAAAATTGTAATTTTGAAAACAACCCAACATTATTACATTCTCAAGTAATTATTACCTTAAAAAATGGGTGAAAACCAAGCTAAATTGGGGCTAAAATCAAGCCCTCGGGATTTTTGGATTTTGAGCAAGAAATCAATAAAATCCATTGAGGAAAAAGTGAATTCTTACCTCAAATCTAAAGAAAATACTGTAAATAAGTGTTAATCAAGCTTTCCAATCACCCACAAGCTTCAATTCGACTTAATCTCACTCTTTAGAATTTAATCTCTCAAGAAATAGATCAAAAATAGGTAAAATCATGGAATAAGGGTTCTATTTATAACCAGCCCAAGCCTCGAGTATCGCTATCGCAACTCAGGCTATTGCGATTGCGATATTTTTCTTCTACTACACTGACAGCCCCAAGAGTACACGCAAGTGTACGTAGTCTATAAAGTAATATAGTGGCCTTCAAAAAAGCCGAGTTATCAATCCCACAGAGACTAGATTTGACAATAAATTGATTTTAGTTTAAAATTTAGATTCACTTGATGTGAGAGTAAACAAAAGAGAGAATTGAGTTTGTAAATTGCAAGTAAAGTAAATAATGCGTAAATTAAAGATCTTGTAACAATCAATAGGATAAAACCCAGGGTTGAAGCACTCTGAAAAATCATATTATGATATTGGATTTTATTCGTTAACTTGCTTATCTTGGTTGTTGATTTGTAGGGTCAATTGCACGATTATGGTTTTCTAACCTCTAATCCTTTACCTAAGTTGAACCTTACAACTACATCATTGAGAAGAGATGTAATAGTTCATATAAGTTCTTAACAAATATCATCCTACATAAGAATAAATTAAGGTATCTAAGTACATCCCTATCCTATATACTAATTCAAGTTTCTTATTTTATAAAGAACTAAGAACCATACTATGCTTATTCCCATGTTCTATCACCCTATTCCCTCTTCCAGGTTCACAAGGTTGACAATGAATGTATTCTAAGGGTTGAGAATCCTTAAAATAGTTAAAAAAGAATAAGAAAACAAACAGTATTGATAAGCAAAGCAAACAAACTTAATCCATGGTAATAATAATAATATTCTTGGCTTCAACCCTGGAAAGGGGCGTTTAGCCATGCATAGTCATAATCATAATCATGAAATAGTAATTAACAACTAAAAACATGAATAAACTAAATAAAAATAATAAAAATCTAATAAAGAAGTTGTATCATCCCTTTTTCTCTCCAAAATAAGTTAAAAGATGTGTAAAAACGTGATACAACATGTATTTATAGTGTAGGAGCAAGCCCTTTCCTGTTGGACAAGAAAAACTTTAGATATTGAGATAGGAAGTGGGTCAGGTGGCTCCCTTGGTTCAGATCCACTACAGGTAGGGTGGTGCCCTGGCTATAGCCCCGGTCCAGGTAGGGTGGCACCCTCAAATCGCCCTACTTCTCTGGAATTTGCTCTCCAAAATTTGGTTAAGTGTTGAGTCTACCCTCTTTATCCTTTTTCTTGTGGCGTCTTTCCCATGAATTCCAAGCCTCATTAACATCAAAATATCATCACTTTAGTTCCAAAAGCCTCTTACACAATCACACCACACGAATTATGAGAGAAACACAACACCTATAATGACGAATCAAAACAAGAGCAAAACACAGCTAGTTAGCATTGATCTTTCAGTTTTTGTTCCAGCTGTATACTCATTCAAATTGAACTTTTCTCATTACTAACAAGTTATTCCACTCATAATAACACACAAAAATTGTAATACCCCGAGACTTTAACCAATAGTGCAACCATGAATCAAGCTCATGAGAAATAAATTGTAATGTTTTGGGTTGTTTTTTGATCAAGGATGGTGTGTATTAAGGCCTTAAAGATGTCCTAACGATTGGGTGAATCAAAACATTCCTTATCGATTGAATTCTTGAGAAATATATTGGTATAGTCAACTTCAAACAATCATATCTCTCATTATACTTGGAATTTTTGAGATCATAAGATAACTGAATTAGCTTTCTAACGATACTAATTTCTCCAAAATATGATACCAGAGCAAAGAGTTATACCCATTTTACTCCAGCATGTTAATCTGGAAAAGGGTGATGACGTTTCTGACGGCCTGTCACGTTTCTGACGAAGTCGTCACATTTCTGATGACATTTTTGATGATGTCGTCAGCCTTAGGTAGAAAAGTATAAAATTTGACCCTTTTGTGATGACATTTCATGATGGCCTATCACGGTCTGACGGCATATCACAAATGTCGTCAGGTATTTTTTTCAGCAATTTAGAGACGTTTTTGCAAGGTAATTTGGTCTTATTCCATCTTTAGAAGGCCTCTATAAATATGAGAATCCCATCCAAACCCTAATTCCATCATTTTCTCTTTCAATTCTCTTGAGATAATATTTCTAGGGTTATATCAAGAACATAAATCTTCTAAGAATCATCCATAAATCTTCAAAATTTCTTCAAGAACCAAGTTCCTCATAGTGTGGGCTTCAAGAATTATTTATTTCAAATGTGGATAAAGTCTCAAGCACTAAAGTTTATCCAATTTCAAAGATTAAGGTATGTGGGGTTTTGAACAAGAACACTTCTTTCATTTTTGTGCCCAAAGATTTAATTTCTATTGAATTTCATGAATTTTACTAAGTGGGTTTACACCTAAATTACTTTATCAAGGATTTATGAGATTTGAGCTATACAAAATTGACACATATGACTACTTCATTTTCTTATTTCTTAAATTAAGAATTTATGTCATGAGTTGTATATTGTTATCATGAAATGATAATTTCTAAGTGATTTATGATAAGTGTCATGATTTATGTTTTTCCATAAGAAGTTTGTCTATTGAATATATATATATATATATATTGATATTGAACTTGAGAGTCAAGAACGAGTTCTATGATGTTTTCTGGAAGATTTGATACTTGATATGATTTGATAAGCAAGTGTACTTGATGATGAGAAAGATCATTTTGAGATTTAGTCGAGTTAGGAATCCACAAGTTGATTATGATTTACGAGTGAGATATATATTTATATTTTGGTCTTCATGATAGACCCTTGAGTTGATTAAGGTAGATTTCCTGACGCGTTCTGAGCTTAAGTCTGGGAGTATATTTAGCACCGAGCGAGAAGTATGGGTTCAGTTCATCCTACTTCCCTAGAACTATGTGCCACCATAGGATTAAGATTAAGGGCCAAAGGCCAAGACAGTTATCACTAAAGTTAAGGTTCTACTCTGATGGAAAGGATAGAATAGCTCTCCTCAATATGGGCATGATGTTGGACTCCATGTAAGCTCACATGGTTTATGTCGGTTATAAGAAACTCCCATGTCCATAATAGTCCAAGTTTTATGAGTTACCGAGTCACTCTAAGTCATGAGTCAAAGAGTTTGAGTTGAGTCCAACGGTTTGCGATATTTATGGAAAATATGTTTTAGGTAACTCAAGCGAAGAGAGTCATTATTATTAGCATGGATGATTTTCTTATACATTTATGATATTATTTAAATGTTGCCCGCACCCCTACATACTCAGTACATTCCAAAGTACTGATTCCCATACTCTTCTGTGTTCTATATTTTCTCGTGATGTAGGTTCAGGTGCTCAGTCTCAGCAGCGACAGTGATCTTTGAGTACCTCCATCTACATTCATATAGTTGGTGAGTCCTCATAGTTGGAGGACCTATGTCCCCGATTTTTGTCTTTATAGTATATGATTATTTATTTTTAGTTCAGTACAGGTCAATTGGGGATTTGTCCCGATAGCTCCTCAGTCTTATGTATTAGAGGCTTTGTCAAACAATAGTACCAGTATGTACA